>NC_134710.1:150536831-150836831 GCF_043290135.1 Rhipicephalus microplus | reverse complement strand
AATACAAATTTGTGCTTTGTATATACTGCACGATGATCCTAATCAAGCGCGTACTAGTGCAGGCTGGAACGTTTATATTGTAAGTTGTGATCCCAGACAAAGTGCGAACATTGCTGTAATCTCGAAAATTCGGCGCCCCGCAAACTTTGCTGGAGGATGTACAGGGGGGACGGGGCGTCAAAAGTTGCCGGGCCACTATCTCATGTATTCCTATGGCAGCGTGGCCTGCAGGTACTTCTGATCCCCCCCCCCCCTTTACATCCGTGAGCTAAAGTATACGAACCGTGGCAGCGCATACCTATTCCATGTTTGTAAACAGTGGTAATCGCCCTCGACATACCGAGGCGCTTGTAGTGACGTCACGGCGCGGGAGGTCCCCCCGACGCACTGCGCTCGGAGGCAGCTTCGCAGCAGCCGTGCCGGTTGTCACCGGATCATAGAGGGCCGGAGCGAGCTTTGCGATGGGTGGAGCCCCTGCACAGCGACGTCACTACAAGCACTTTCGTATGTCGACGGCGCCTACCTCTGTTTACAAACATGGCATCGGTCTATGTCGAAATCACCGTCTGTGCCGTCCAGTGGCAAAGCGACTGCTGTCGAGAGCCTTGCTCTTACGGAATTTGTCAGAGAAATGCTCCCGACAGCACACAGCTGACTACTACATGTCGCCGACGGCAAAAGTATACGGACGGCAATGGTACGAGTATTTTTTGCTCGCGGGTTTGCATACGTTTGGTCTGTTTGCATTGCTATTGTTGAGTTAAAAATTGCCCGCAGCTTCCCTCGGGGGAACACTGAGGAGGATGCGGAGCATATAATTGGTTAACGGGGTGTTAAAGTGCGACTTACTTGGGTCGATGGCTAAATTGGTTAACGTGGTTGTAGGAGGGGGTGTTAAATGAGTGAACACGTACACACGTATGCGAAAGGGCGGCGCTGGTCGAAGGGACGTCGATCATTGTGTTTGTGGATTCGTTGGAATTCATTTCACCGCGACCTTGGACGTCGACGCGCCGTACAAACCAACCGACGAGCGGCAACTGAGCGAGCGAGCGCCGACCTTGAGTATATATACAGCTCGACGGCGCATGCACTGTCAGCTGTTGAATGTTCTCGAAGCGCGACGCCACATGCGCGTCCACTGGAGAATCAGGAGAATTGTAGATGTCGAACGCGGTGTGTAGAGGAGGAAGGGTGCACAGATGGTGGAGGAGTGAAGCGCGCGCGGTGTGTAGAGGAGGAAGGGATGCACAGATGGTGGAATAGTGGGCGACGGCGCGACGGCGCATGCGCGCGCGTCAGCTGTCGAATGTTCGAGAAGCGGTGCGGACGGCGCGGACGGCGCACTACAAGGCGCGAGTATAAGATGCTCCGCATCTAAAAGCACCTCCAAGCCTCGACAAAACTATGAACACGCGAAACACAGAGCTCCTGGTTAAGCCCCAGATGTGAACTAAGCCGTAGAGCAATGAAGGTGCCGAGGGACTTAGGCCGTCGCGAAAACTGCTTGAGCAGCAAAGAACAAAGCAACTTGGTTTTGTGTGCGCTTAATTGCAATGCACCGCACGCGTAATTCTAAAGGTTTATGACTAAATAACCTCAATCTAGTCTTGGTTTCTGTAAAGAAAGATCGACTTAACTCGCCCTTCTCGAGTCAGAACCGGAAGTACATGTACGTAGTTGAGTGACAATATAACATTAAATTAGTCCAATTAGTATTTATTAGCAAAACGCGTACGAATACAAAAAGCACAAATAATAAAGTACAACATCGCAAATAATGTTACGAAAATATGTACTTATTTCGCACTGAGTGAACCAATGAAGAAATGCGTAATCTTCTTTTCTCCATACAGGATGGTGGGCCATATTGATGGGTGTCGCCTTCTTTGGATGCCCATCCGCAGCAAAACCTGACGGTGGTAAGCGATACATTTCAATTTTATGACAACTGTATTACATGATCATTCGACTGGGAATCGGTATATATATATATATATATATATATATATATATATATATATATATATATATATATATATATATATATATTGTTGAGAAGCCGCTGAACACTGAAGTGGGTCAAATTCTCAAGTGTTCTCTAGTGGGTCTATCCAAAAAAGGACGCCGCTCGCGCTGGGAGTCCGTGCTTGGCCGTTACTGTCGCCATTGTGTAGACTCGCTGTCTGCCCGCTAATAAACGCCATAACAAATTGGTGGAGAGTGCTTCGATCCCCTTTGATGCCCTGGGAACTGCGTTCACGTACCCTGCAATCTACAATGTCCCACGACGCCTCTCAGCAAACGCCTCCTCCCATGCCACCCCCTTGTCCCGGTGTCCCCAGGATCCGAGATCCACCCATCTTCACGGGCGCCGATGGCACTGACGTGGAGGACTGGCTCGCCATTTACGAGCGCGTGAGCGTCCCCAACAAATGGGACGAGGACGGCAAGTTGACAAACTTGGTGTTCTACCTTGCGGGCGTTGCAAGCTTGTGGTACAACAACCACGCGTCCGATTTCGCAACCTGGTCCGATTTCAAGACCGCTATTACCAACGTTTTTGGCCGCCCTGCCGTTCGTAAGCTGCAAGCCGAGCAGCGCTTACGCGAACGCGCTCAGCAGGCCGGTGAATCATTCACCAGTTACATAGAAGATGTGCTGGACCTTTGCAAGAAATCCAACGACAGCATGTCCGAATCAGACAAGATCCGGAACGTCATGAAGGGCATTGACGATGATGCCTTCACGATGCTGCTTGCCAAAAACCCAGGCACAGTAGCTGAGGTCATCACGCTGTGCCAGAGCTACGAGGAGCTCCGCCGGCAGCGTTCGATGACCCGTCGCTCTACACCTCGAGATGCAGGGCTTGCAGGCTTGGAGGCGAGCTGTGATCAGGTGGCACTGCTGGCAGACCTCAAGTCCTTCATACGTGAGGAAATCGCGCGGCAGTTTTCTCTCCTGCCCTTTGCCCACCCACCGGCTGCTCAACAATCGGCCACTACCATTCGTCCACCCATCCGCCGAGCAATTGAGCAGGAAATAGCGGAGGTCATGCCGGCGTACCAACCACAACAGCTTCCGGCCCCTGCGCCCCCAAGTTACGCCCAAGTCGTCGCCAGGCCGCCTCCAGTCGTTCAACCGCCCGCCCCACTGACTTACGCCGAAGCTGCCGCACGACCTCCATCCTTTACAGCGGCTATGCCGGCTACGTATGTTGACGTGACCTCTCAGACTCAGCTCCAGCCCCCTCTTCAGCCTTTCCAGCCACAGTTCCGTCCATCGGCTCTTACGTCATGGACAAGACCTACCCCAGCGAACCGATGGCGCACACCCGACAACCGGCCCATCTGCTTTGCCTGCGGTTACGCCGGTCACGTAGCCCGTTATTGCCATCGTGTACAGCCGGCTCCAATTTCTTCGCCTATTGCTGGCCACCTCAGCCGTCCCTATCACGATGAACCACCGTCTATGCCACCGCCGTCTCGCCCAGGTCCATCTCCTCGAAGGTCGCCGTCTCCACGACGTCGTTCCCTGTCCCCCATGAGGCCAAGTTCGGCTACTCATGAGCGGGAAAACTAGTCGTCGTAGTCCCCGAGGCAAGGACTGCGATGCTATTGCGATGTGAAAGCCCTCAGAGCCACCCATCTAATGTCATCGACGTGCTTGTGGATGGTGTTCATGCGTCTGCTCTTATTGACACTGGAGCTGCAGTATCCGTTATGGACGAAAACTTTTGCCGCTTGCTTCGAAAAGTGACGATGCCGATTTCTGGGTTGTCCCTTCGTACTGCCGGTTCACATCGTATCCATCCTTCAGCAGAGTGCACAGCTCGCGTTGTCGTTCAGGACGTTCTGTACGTCGGCCAATTCATCATCATTCCTGCATGCTCTCATGACGTCATTCTGGGGTGGGATTTTCTTTCCCGCAATGACGCCGTCATTCATTGTGCCAATGCCGAAATTGAACTCTCACCCTTCTCGCATTTGACGCCGGAAGACAGTCCCTCAAACTTGAGTAAGATTCTCGTGAAAGACGACACATTAGTGCCTCCAAGCTCGGCGATGGGTGTACCTGTCTACTGCGCTGGACTCTCCGACACAATTGCGCTCGTTTCGCCATCCGACCGTGCTTGCCGAAGGAAAGGGTTGCTAGTACCTTTCGCGACCGTGCAAATCACCCAGAGCAACGCCGCTATTTTTGTGACCAACCCATCCCCGTACACTGTTACCTTGGTTCGAGGGGAATGTCTCGGCAGAGTGGAACCAGTGGATAACGCACAAGTCCTGGACGTACCTGATGACTCGCGTTGTCCCAGTTCGTGTACCGTCAGCGCTGTTTCCACTTATGATTCATCATCTCCTGATGTATTTGGCCCCTACATTGATGACAATCTTACGTCGGTACAGCGTTCCCAGCTTCTGGACCTGCTGCGAGAATATCATTCTTCTTTCGATGTCGGGCGAAGTTCTCTCGGTCGCACGTCTGCTGTTACACATCGTATCGACACTGGTGGCCATCCACCATTACGGCAACGTCCCTACCGCGTGTCGCCTGCTGAACGTCGGGAAATTAACGAGCAGGTTGATGATATGCTCAGACGTGACGTTATTCGGCCCTCGGACAGTCCCTGGGCGTCTCCTGTTGTTCTTGTCGCGAAGAAAGATGGTTCTGTGCGGTTCTGTGTGGACTACAGACGGCTCAATAAGATCACGCGCAAGGATGTTTACCCACTGCCGCGCATCGATGACGCAATCGACAGCCTTCATGGAGCCGAATTTTTTTCTTCTCTCGATCTGCGCTCGGGGTACTGGCAAGTACCCATGGCTGATGACGCTCGACCGAAGACTGCGTTCATCACACCCGACGGCTTGTACGAATTCAACGTCATGCCGTTTGGTCTATGTAATGCTCCTGCGACCTTTGAGCGCATGATGGACACCGTGCTGCGCAACTTGAAATGGCACACGTGCTTGTGTTACCTCGATGACGTTGTTGTGTTCGCCCCAGATTTCTCCACGCATCTCCAACGTCTGAAAGAAGTTTTCGCACGTGTGAGCAATGCCGGCTTGCAACTAAATCTGCAGAAGTGCCGCTTTGCAGCACGGCAACTAACCATCCTAGGGTACGTCGTGTCTAAGGATGGCATTCTTCCTGACCCAGCCAAGCTTCGGGCCGTGGCTGAATTCCCCAAACCTGCGTCCGTCAAAGAACTGCGTAGTTTCGTTGGCCTGTGCTCATACTTCCGACGCTTCATACGAAACTTTGCTACGATTATATCACCGCTGACGAAGCTCCTTGGAAGTAACGGGCCCCTCAATTCGTGGTCGTCTGAGTGCGACGACGCGTTCGCGAAGCTCCGCCATTTGCTGACGTCTCCTCCCATTCTACGCCACTACGACCCTACGGCCCCGACGGAGGTGCATACAGACGCCAGTGGTGTAGGCCTCGGCGCTGTCCTGGCGCAGCGCAAACCCGGATTCCCTGAATATGTCGTAGCATATGCAAGCCGTACGCTCACGAGAGCCGAGACAAACTATACCGTCACGGAGAAAGAGTGCCTGGCGATCGTCTGGGCCCTTACAAAGTTTCGACCTTATTTGTATGGTCGCCCATTCGATGTCGTCACCGACCATCATGCACTATGCTGGCTTTCATCATTGAAGGATCCCTCAGGCCGTCTCGCCCGTTGGGCTCTTCGCTTACAAGACTACGACATCCGCGCGTGCTTTACCGCAACGGACGCCAGCATGCTGACGCCGAAGCCCTCTCGCGCTCCCCTCTGCCTGAAGGTGATGTGCTCTGCTCAGTATCCTCGACTGCAGTTTCTGCCATTGATGTTGACATCATCGCTACCGAACAGCGAAAGGATAATTCGATCGGCCCGCTCATCGACTTGCTCGCTGATCCATCCACAACGCCATCCACGCGTGCCTTGCGTCGTCAAGCTCGCCATTTCGCCATCCGTGACGGCCTTCTACACCGACGCAATTACGACGCCGATGGCCGGCAGTGGTTACTCGTGATACCCCGCAGTCTGCGGTCAGAGATCTGTGAATCCTTCCACTCTGATCCGCAATGCGCGCACTCTGGGGTATTCAAAACCTACCGTCGCATTCGACAACGCTACTTCTGGCGCGGGATGTACCGCTACGTGCAGCAGTTCGTTCGCTCCTGCCTAGCTTGCCAACGCCGCAAACCGTCAGCACACATGTCGCCAGCCAGTCTTCAACCATTACCTTGCCCTGAGCGTCCGTTTGGGCGCATAGGTATCGATTTGTATGGCCCGCTTCCTCTGACGTCGGCTGGTAACCGCTGGGCCATCGTCGCCGTAGATCATTTAACGCGATACGCCGAAACCACCGCTATCCCTGCGGCTACAGCGCGTGATGTTGCGTCCTTCCTGCTGCACCGATTTATACTGCGCCATGGTCCACCTCAGGAGCTTCTCAGCGATCGAGGCCGTGTCTTCTTGTCAGAAGTCGTCGAAGCCATTCTCATGGAGTGCCATTCTGTCCACCGCAAAACAACTGCTTACCACCCGCAGACGAATGGCCTGACCGAACGCTTTAACCGCACCCTCGGCGACATGCTTTCGATGTACGTCGCCGCCAACCATACGAATTGGGATACTATACTGCCCTTTGTCACCTATGCCTACAACACCGCCCCTCAGAGCACAACCGGTTTTTCACCTTTCTTCTTGCTGTACGGAAGGCACCCGTCACACACCATCGACACTATACTCCCGTACACGCCGGATCCATCTGAGTGTGCACCTATTTCCGAGACAGCCAGGCTTGCTGAAGAGTGTCGCGAGCTGGCCAAGACATTTACGACGCATGAGCAAGAGCAGCAGAAGAGTATTCGTGATGGTTCCGCTGCTTCTGAACCCACGTTCCTTCCTGGTTCCCTTGTATGGCTCTCAATCCCGACCTCTGTAGCTGGCCTTTCTTCCAAACTACTCCCGAAATATGAAGGTCCCTATCGTGTGATCGAGCGCACATCTCCGGTCAACTATCTTATCGAGCCAATTGAACAATCTTCGGACATGCGCCGCCGCGGGCGCGACATAGTCAACGTGGAGCGCCTGAAGGCTTACTATGACCCACTCGTAGTGACAAGCTGCTAGGTCGCCAGGCGGCTCCCTCTTCGACCCCGGGGTGATTGTAGAGAAGCCGCTGAACACTGAAGTGGGTCAAATTCTCAAGTGTTCTCTAGTGGGTCTACCCAAAAAAGGACGCCGCTCGCGCTGGGAGTCCGTGCTTGGCCGTTACTGTCGCCATTGTGTAGACTCGCTGTCTGCCCGCTAATAAACGCCATAACAATATATATATATATATATATATATATATATATATATATATATATATATATATATATATATATATATATATATATATATATAATACTGAGGTCTAACAGAAAATAATGCCAAGTAATGTATAGGGGAAGTTATTAGAACCAATGTAGAGTAAATAAAAATAAAGAAAATATGGTGAAAAAATAACTGCTCACTGCAAGTTATAGCCCCTGATACCAAGAAAGGATGACCCTTTCAAATACTGGTGAGAACATGGAGCTGCTCTTTGTCTACATATCGTCAAAATTGCTTTGCGATACTTTCTCATCTTTGCCATTGAGGTGCTCAGAAAGCACCTGTTTTCAACTGCAGCAAACAGCGTAATATGAGGGTGAGAGAGCCAGAAGCCAGGTCATGTGAAACAACTTGTGTTTCTGCATGAAAATTTGTAGTCTTTCGGTAGCATTCACTCACCGCCTTCTGCTCGAAGACACGAGCAGATGTCTTTCTTTTATTTGTTCTTTCATTCAAAATCTCGCTATATGATATTTTGGCCACTATTCGGTACTATTCCTTTCGAATTCGATTCGAAATAAAATGTCTCTATTCGCACACCCCTACATGGATATTGAGGTAAAGCGAGATGAAGCGTGCCTTCACTGATAGGCTGTACACCATGCATTGTGCTTTAGCTTCGGCATTCTCGACGTTTACTGTCTTTTATTTATTATTAATAGTTCTCATTACTTTTTGTGATGGATGAAAACCGAAATTCTCGAAACAAGAAAAGAAAAACACTATAAGTCGGAGGAGGGACTTGGGTGCTGTTGGTATTTCTTCAATGAAGATTGAAAATTTCTGGCGCTGAGCCATGTCCCCTAATCTGAAGGAAAGCACTGTCCGATGTTGGTGCCCTTACTTTAATTTGAAATCGAATTTACTAACTTTGTAATTTGGGTGAAACTGACGTATATCGAGGGGCCGCTAACGGTGGCGGCTGTCAAACTGGGTAGTAATATTTCAACGACACAGAACCTTCGCACAGCCCTATTTCTTTATCAGTCGTACGTTACTACGGTGTTTCTCCGCTCTTAATTGGCCGTCGTTCCGCTGCCCTTGGCACAAATTCTGCTGCGTAAATAAGGTATACCAGTAATTTGTGCTCGCGGAGGAAGTTTAGTGACTATGGATCTGCACTGCTGAACACGAGGTCGCTGGTTATAGCTTTTTTTTTTTGCCCGTGCCGGTGACATTAAGAAGGCAGAGAAATGCAAAAATGATTGCGTGGCGTACACTGTACGCTCGTTTAAAGAATAAAAAAAAAACATATGGTCAAAATTCATCCGCAGTACCCTGCTATGACGTGCTTCGTAATCAGAGCATGGTTTTAACACCCTCCATCCCTCCTTCTCTCATTCCTTTCTTCTCTATTTTTCCCTCTCTTTACTCCAGCCGACCAGACATTTGTTTTCCGGTTAACCTCTTTGCATGTCGCCATCACATTTGTATCTCTCTGTCTTTAGTTACTATCTAATATAAGTGTTAGTTGATCTATCGGAAAGTAAGCATATATAGGCAACGTGATGGTAATAGAAAATTTGTGCGCTCATGAAACAAAGTCGTTTGACACAAAACACGTCCCAAATTTTCACGCTGCACGTGAGAATTGCCTACTTACAGAATGTACACAGTGTAGCCTAACGATGTCCGTTTGCAAATCGAACGAGGTTCAATCCCTCACGTCGCACTGGTCCTCATCCTCTGCACACACGCATGCGCAGACATATTGTCCTGCACAATTGTCTCTCATCCGCCTATAATTCGTCTTTGAGTAGTAGCCTATACGCGTTATCATCTCAACTACAGCATCTTCTTCATATCTTCTTTTATCTGTCACTGAAGCGGCATCTTAGCGCAGGGATCGCGAACGCGTCCTGTCTTACAAGGCACGAGTTTAACGCGCTCATCGATGCATAAGCGGACGGCTGAAGCATCACAAGCGACGTCCCCGTTCACCGAACGTTATATATATATGCACCCCTGCACACTGAACCGTCAAAAATTTGCCCTATACTTGATCTAATAGGTTCGTCGGTCGAGGTTTCCGAACAGGAAACGCGCAGAGTAGCGTGTCGGCGTTTCAAATAGTCTTTCAGTACACTGCCTTACGCGCCGTTGCATTATTTCACGGATCTCGTATCGAATTCATCAAGAATACCAGCTCACTGTCTGGAAACTAGGGATTTCGCGCGCGCAGCCGGCACTTCCTCCCTCAGGATGCGATTATAGGTTTCAGAGCGGCGGCCGCTCGTACACACGCTTCCGCTTTTTTCTAACAGGATTTAGCTGCGGAAGAGAAAAAAAAAAGGGCAGCGATGGCAGAAGCCGCTGTTTTAGTTCGCACAGAATTAGAATAGGAAATGGGCCGACCTTGCTCGTGTATCCGTTTATCGCTCGTTCGTTACTCTTGGACTTAGGTACGGCTCGCACGGACTTCAAGGAAGATTCCTATGTATACTTGTGTAGGTCATACTTTTCGCCGAAAAAGGCTCGATAATCGGGGCGTGCCTCAAACGTCCTCTTGTACAAAGAATTTGGCGCTGTCCTTGCGAGTGAACGCGGGCCCTGCATGTATGAATACGCGCATACAAACTACACCTTTTCTCACAATGCCAGGATTGTCGACAAGATGTTGCCGAGCTGCTGCGATCGATTTTTGTCATGTGTCATAGATAAACATGTATCACAATCGTCAACAGGTACGAGCCTAATGACCACCCAAGCATTCTCTACAGTTGGCTAACAAATAAAAGCTGAAACGTATCCCTCGTGAAACGTGCCCATACAGCTTTGCTGTCAGCCAGCCTTGCGTGACTCGGTACACCAGTGCTAATTTTTAGTATTTTTTTAGGTTTCTTCCATGGCACTAGTAGCAATACGCTGGGCCAAGTGGGATCATGCCTGAAGAGTTCGAATCGGTATATGCCTTCAGTAACTCAATTTCAACAAAAGAAAATATGACTAGTGAATTCGCATGCGTAATCACATAATATGCTCTAACAGACGAATCAGGGGCTCATTAATGTATGCAGTTATTCAGGTAAGTAAAGTTTAGAGAGGCTGGAGGTTAAAGGTTTGTTTCAGTCTGTATGTGTCAGACTCCCTCTATACTTCTGAAGGCGGCTCGTTATACCGCCATCTTAACCATGTACGGGCCCAGGCCTTTTAGCACGCTTAGAGACTCTCGTGGCAATCTCATACGATAAAATGTACGAAATAAAGGCTCATAGATGTGCAGCGGTAATTTTTTATCCGACAAGCACACGGAGGCGAGCGGGTCGCAAGGACCAATCGTGACGAGGGCATCATTAAAAGCCGCCAGGATCCAAACAATGTCTTGAAAGGTATGGCGACTAAGGTCTGCTTCTCAAGAGTTTACGTGCATGTAAGGTGGGTTCCGATGGGGAAAAAAAGACGGAAACAGCGTCAGTGGAATATATATATATATATATATATATATATATATATATATATATATATATATATATATATATATATATATACATACAAAGCTATAGCTGAGTAATGGCATGATCCTTCCTCCGCACGTATCGCATTTATATACAGGAGGCTCAGAAAGCAAGAAAATACGCAAAAACGACCGGCGAGTGCAAAGCCATCGAAACTGCAGGGACGTACGTATAGCGTTGTGCTTATGAGCATGATGTCGCGTGTTTGATCCAAGGCGCGACGGCTGCATTCCGATGACGGGGCCACACTGTGAAAACATTCGTTTCCGTGCTTACAGGGCGCACTATAGTGCACCCCAGGGCGGCTATTACACAGTGCACAACCGCGTGTTTCATAATCAGACTGTGGTATTTATCGCACGCAGAGTAGATAACAGAAGGCGTATGCTGCTACAGCTCGCAATGTCGAAGATGCATGAAAGAGTGAACGACTGTGGTATACCAAACACCGACTAAATTTCAAGGCCGAAGGGCTGCCGCAGTGACGTCAGAGGGTGGGGGCCCAGTTACGCCGCGAATGCGGCGGAAAGCCAGTGTTTCGTTCACGTTTTAGGAGAGCCAACGCTCCCGCTGTCGCAGCTGCTGCGGCTAGATTGGGCCGAATAAAAGATGTAGAAAAAAAGTGTGAACCTCCTAAAACGAGAACGAAACACCGGCTTTCTGTCTCGATTCGCGGCGTAACTGGGCCCCCACCCTCTGACGTCACTGCGGCAGCCCTTCGGCCTTGAAATTTAGTCGGTGTCGGGTATACTGTGTAACAAGTCATACAAATAAAGATAATGGTGCAGTATAGATATGATAAACGACCGAAACCTTACGACATATGCACTCAGAAACCGTCTTATTTACCCCGCTCGAAGAAAACACACGACTTGTGTTTTCATCGAGCAGCCGTGGCCATGCTCTGAATTGCATGGTAGTCTGCAGCAGAAGTATTGAAAGTTGGGCTATAGTTAATAAGGCAGCATTTTCGAGTAGAGCGTGCAGCAAAATGCTGCAGCAGTATCTTGTACAGTAAATAGAAC
The DNA here is from genome assembly GCF_043290135.1 of Rhipicephalus microplus. Lineage (NCBI taxonomy): Eukaryota > Metazoa > Arthropoda > Arachnida > Ixodida > Ixodidae > Rhipicephalus > Rhipicephalus microplus. Next base: position 150,824,973 of record NC_134710.1, on the reverse strand, counting down.
TAATTAACTCGTGCATGTATATTACATCTGTCTCAATATGCGTACGAGAGTGGTACGTGAAACAAACGCACATTGATTGAGAGTGGTAAATAAAGAAATGCCAGTTGTTTCACTCACAGTATTCATACGGAAATTTCACTCTTCTATGAAGACTGTATTCGCTGCGTGCATACATTGCGCGCTATACTGCACGCCGCCCGATATTTAAGACTATGTAATCCCTGCCATTATAAGGTACGCAATGTCCCGTGCACATCCGCGCCACCGTCTTGTAGGACGCTTCACATCATTAAAGAAATCGAAACTAGAACTGATTTTTGTTTGTTTCTTCAGCCCGAAGATGAAACAAAGTAAATTGCCATCTCAATTAACGATTAAATCAATCCATTCAGGCATTTATATTGTGTAGTGTTGTTATTCAAGCTTTTACGTTAAGTTATAATAGCTGTTTATTGGATAAGCAGCATGCTACCGTTCGCTCATTGGAATCCGTAGTAATTTATCACACTTCATAAAAACATGCAGTCCGTACAATTACTAGTTTTTAGCAGTACACATTATATCAAATATTGCGAACGTATCTTACCCACTTGCATAAAATGTCCCATCAATGTTTAACCTATAAGTGAAAATTGGCAAGTACCTGTACTATAGTATATACAGGTCCTCGCTAAACGAACCCCACATGAGGTCCATATATTACCAGGAGCTCGATTCATCCCCAAGATTTGTTTCTTTACCTAAAGGTTGGGTGTGATGGGCAGCAAAAACTGTTTGATGCCAGGGTGTGTCCACAAAATATACGTCTTTCGAGGAACTTACCTTGAAATCACTGTTGGTGCGTGCTTGTCTGCAAGGCGCTGACCATTTCCTTGTGCGCAGATCTATGCAGGTGGATGAACGGGCGCAAGTACTACGTCGCTTTGGGTGAGACAGGCAGCATCAACGCCATTAACGTTACAACGGATGGCGCCGGTGCCAACTCGAGCAGTGGTGACCGCGACCCGAATCAACCGAGGATCCCGCAGCGGTGCAGCGTCGAACTCATCACTTGCCCGAGCTGCCACATCGTCGTTTCCATACTGTACATCAACATACCCACTTGTTCGAGCGATGGATCGTGCCAGTAAGTGCCATACGCGTACTCTGCGGCCAAACTATCGTGCACATGTGACGCCCTTCACACACGCGCGCCACCTACGCGCTGTGTCGCAGTATGGTTAATCGCGGCTCTGCAGCATAGTTAGATTTTTTTGTGCTTTTGAATAGCTGAAAAATCGCAAGATGAGCTGCTGCGACAACACATGAGCCATCCGCATACACAGCCATGCGAAGTTATGCATGGTGCCATGTATACTTCGCAGTGCTTAAAATTATGTAAAATACATAAGCACGTAAGTTACTTTAATAATGAGAACTAACAGACGATTCCCACTAGACAGACAGACAGACTTCTCACACACACAATTTAATAATGTACTTAACAAAGAAAACGAGCCCTTTAGTTTACACTTTCCTTCTTACATAAGTTACAGGGTTTTCGTACAGAAAATTTGCCCCACCGCAGTGGTCTAGTGGCTAAGGTACTCGTCTGCTGACCCGCAGGCCGCGCGACAGAATCCCGGCCTCGGCGGCTGCATTTTCTATGGAGGCGGAAATGTTGTAGGCCCATGTGCTCAGATTTGGGTGCACGTTAAAGAACCCCAGGTCGTCTAAATCTCCAGAGCCCTCCACTATGGCGTCTCTCATAATCATATGGTGGTTTTGGGACGTTAAACCCCACATATTAATCATCACCATACAAAGAATTTACTAGACTGACCTTTTATATTCGCACTCAAGAATTACCGCGTCCTCGCGCCGTCGTACAAATCGATTCTGCGTCCCATTAATCAAGTCATGTGTCAGAATTACAAAGTGCACACGCTCTTCATCATTCGATTGGCATGCATATGATCGAGATTAGAAATAAAATCGCGAAAAATTCATTTGCTTCAGTTCCGAACAGCCACTGAGCATCGCCGAGCTGAAATCATTTTTAATGGCTCATATATTCATCAGGATAACCGCTGGTCATTAATGGTAACTAACTGGATTCCCAGAGAAGGCAAGCGGGTTAGGGGGAGACAGAAGGTTAGGTGGGCAGATGAGATTAAGAAGTTTGCGGGTATAAATTGGCAGCAGCAAGCACAGGACCGGATTAACTGGCAGAACATGGGAGAGGCCTTTGTCCTGCACTGGACGTAGTCAGGCTGATGATGATGATGATGACGGTGATGATGATGACGATGATGATGATATTTATCAAAGGCATAGCAGCGTGTGACGGATACGCTGGCGTGATAAGTCACAGCGTCCGTCTGGCTGAAGTATAGCACTGCATTTCAAATAAAAGGCTTTAATGTACATCCATGCGTAATTATGGAAATCGCGCAGAATATTGTTGATAATGTTTTGGCAGCTTTTCATTGCATCAATACAGACAAAAATAAGTACGAAGTTACTATGCCTAAGGTATCTGGGTGTTAAGAAGTTTCAGGACTTTAATCATCTCCGTTTCTGCTGGAAAAAACAGTAATGATGTATATATACCTCTCGTCACTTGAAATTTCCCTGCACCAAATGACGTGATCGTCTCCACTAATTAAATTTTGGTCATAGAGAGTTGGTCTATATACACCCCCGCTATGCGGTATAGCAATAAAATGAAATCGACAGACCGCTGTCTCATATCCCGCCGTCGACAGCCCAATCGAAGAACATTGATAACAAGCATGCAGTTCATAACCGGTAGATATCGGGCGTGCAAAGAAACAAAAAAACAAAAGGCGCGCGTGATAAATCACAGTTATTGTTCGAGTAGAAGTAAGCCCCAAGGAGTACATTACCGACATTTCTTAAAAAGCAAGAAAGCAGAAACTTTCCTTGCAAATGTACATGTACAGGAAATGAGAGAACACTCGAATTCTCGTGCAATGAGAATTTTTTCCTCTGCTTATCTGCTTCTATGCCTCGACTATACTATCTGAAGACATTCTCGCGGCATAACGCAGTTTATAGACAGCGCTTTGCAGCTATCCGTGTACAATCAATATCTCCGACGGGGCCTGTACAGTGAACCTCTCAGCAGCAGCAGCAGCAGCACTATAGCATGTCGTGACGTGCGACGCTCTCTTCGTGTCGTTTATTGATCGGTGATGAGCCCTCCAAAGGGCCCCTCAACCACACCGAGCTCAGCGACGAGACAACGGTTTATTTCTCGCCTTTACTACCCTTCCTTCAAGCGTTGCCTCCTTCTTGCCTCTTATTTCTTGACGAAACACGTGGAACGTCAGCACTAAGCGTTGAGCCAGTCAGGATTTCGTGTTTTCCGACTCGCACGCGCAGAAAACGATGTAAAATCAGTGCGCACGATAGCACGCGAGACGGGCATGCGACTGCATGGCAAAGCAGAGTGGGAGACCCTTCACAACAGGTATCTCTCGCAAATCGACCAGGCGAGAGCGCATCTCATCCTAACGTCACGTCAACAGGGCCCTTTAACGACGTAACAAACCAACTTCGATGTACAGTCTGAACAACAAGTGGTCAATCAGCGACCTGGCCACGGTCTCCTGCAAAAAGAAAAGAAAGAACAGGCCAATGCCTTAATCTGACCATTTGTGGCCGTCCCACTTCTCAGGTCCACGCGCTATATAAGGCAAACACAAACGTAACAGCAAGCGCAAGGTACCATGTCCTTGCAGTTGTTGTTAGTCCACAGCCGGCCACTCTAGAAAAGAATGCTCGACCGTATTTTTGGTAAATTCTGCAATGACATAATTTCGAGCCAATCAGCGAGGTCATAGCAGCCTTTCGAGCCAATCAGAGCTGACGACCCGGTGAAAATCGACGACGCCCAGAATAGCACTTCGCATAACGTGGTTGAGACTGTTCGCTCGCTGGATTCCGTGCCGACCGGTTGTGCCCTCGCGATCTCCGACGACAGCGCAGCTCTGGCCGACTGGGTTGGTCCTACGCCACCTCCTGCCGCCGGTCCCCTACGACGACGTCAGCGCAGCTCTGGCCGACTAGATTAGCCCTACGCCATCTCCTGTCGCCGACAAGAGCTCTCGCAAGTGGTGCCCCGTCCTCGGACTCCTGTGACCGTGCTTCCATCTTTCTTATCTCTCCTATTTTTCCTATGTCGTCCCTCGCTGTCCTAGCGCATCTCTCTCTCTATATATATATACCTTAAATCCTATCCTTTTAATCCCTCCTCACCCCCAGCCTTGTGAGCTACTGTTGAGGTGTCGCACGCTGATGCAGACAGTTACGGGGCTCACTTTTCTTTTCCCTCTTATAACCACAATCTGGGAATGTGCGATACTTGGGCACTCGTTTTCACCCTCGATAAAGCTCGTTCGGGTGTTCTCGCAGTTGCGTGGGCTTCGGGGAAACCCACGGGCGACGTCCGCAGCGGCGGCCACGATCGAAGGCTGCTGCGGTTCCGTTCTTTCCGCAACTCCGTTTAAGAGCTTCACGCACAATTTCGCGAGCGCGGCAACGGCCGCGCGTGCACGCACGGCGCACGCATCCTCGTTCCCTCATGACAGGTCGACCGCACGCCGTTCGCTCGTTGCGAACACGCGCAGCGCAGGACGACAGCGTGTAACGACCGCTTCCGCGTTCATTAGGAACAGCGTCCCCCTTTGTGGCGGTGCGGAGGTGCAGGTGAAATCGAACGCGACATTTACGCTCTTTTCCGGCGCCGTTTGATTTGCCAATGTTTGTGACAGCGGCGCAAAGAAACTCTGCACCGGCGAGTTCCACATTCGACGCGCTCTATAGGCCGGAAATGGGTCAAAGTGATCCTGTTTCTACTCTGAGCGAACGGCCGTGGACAGAACGAAACAACTGCCCCACAGTGGCTTTTTTTTTTTCCCCACTAAACTTAATGGATCGACAAGCTGAAACAAAACGCGAGGCGCTGATGGCGTTCGGTTTTCGCCCTCTCCACGTAGAAACTACATTTGCAATTCACGTAAGTTTTCCGTAATAGCTGAAGGTAGTGCCGTCCACTTCCACCCTTGTGCCTTCGAAACGCATCTTCCGTTTCGCGAATCGATGGGACCTGCGAAAGAGGTTATTGCTGAATGATCTCGTGTTCGAAACCTCCGGGAGTGTGTAGGAGGAAGAAACCAACAGGAAACGACATTGTTTTATTCTCGGCCCTTCATATCCGTGCTTCGTTCTGCACAATCTCTCTTCACGTCGTCTTATACCTTTGTCACGCGGGCGCGCAAAAAGTCTTTCACAAAATTGGTCTTTTACGAAGTTGAAAGACTTTTAACGAAGAGGCTCTGCGGCGCAGACACATGGTACCAAAGATTGCCTTAAGTGTTTTCTTTCGAATACGCTACGGAAAACGTGGCGCTAGCAGAAAAAACAAAGAGAAGCAATGCAAATAATACGGTGAATGTCGATATGTGAATTAAACTTGTTGCGCTACTGGTTTCTTTAAGTAAATGTAAGAATAACAGATAAAAAAACACCAATGTGAAGGTATGTTGCACTGGTCAAAGAAGCGTTTCTCTTTTTACAGTCTGATTAAACTCTGGGTGTTCGACTTCCGACCGTTGCATACGCTGCTTTTTTTCATGCGCCGCCGTGTACTTGGTTCCCGGGGTTGGCAAGAGACGCTCGGACTATACTGGAATGCCGACACACAAACGCCTGCCGAACATGTTTTTCCCGCTTGTGAAAAATCGCGCGCGAGTCCGAACGTCCCCGTGTGATATTCCCGATGCGATCTATAACTCTGTCTTAGTAGTTCCCTTCAGCGCTAAGATACAGGGCCCCTTAAACAATGTTAAATGCGATTAGTCCCTCCACATGGATGAATCTGCTTCGCGTCGTCCGCTAAGCGTCCCCCTGGCGTCTGCGTTCACACGTTTGGTAAGCTGACGGCAGCGTCAGGAAAAAATAAAACATGGCTGCATCCATCGATCCTGGTGCCCTCCGTTTCGAGTTTATCACATTGTCGTCATGCGCTCAGTGGCCCGTAAGTTCCAGACCGACGTTTGTAATCACTTTAGATTTGTCTTGGAGCTTCTGCAGCGATGTATTCGTAACTGCGCTGCACTATTTCCATGAACCACTATCAAACTCTTGGTGCTCATCTAATAACGAAAAAGCCTGCCTGACAATTTGTCCTGATCGTGAGATGGCACAAAGCGATAGCTAACTAGACCGTTCATTTGTTTCATAGAGCCCTCTAATTGAGCGTCAAGGGCAAGTTTGCGTCGAAGCGGACCGTCGAGTCTAGCGGGCGCTGCCATGTTCGGAATTGCTGGCGCGCGCTGGTTTCGAAGCTATACTCTTCAACCACCGTGAAAGAGGTCATCGAACGCTATTTCCAGAAAAGACCGCTTCTGTAAAGGAGTTTGCTCTCTGTAGTGTGTTTGTGCGTGGAACTCTTTTTCAGAAAAATGTCTTCTTGCTTAAAATACTTTCTAGTGCCCGTTCAACACGGGTATACTTTTAAAATATGATCCGATTTGACACAAATTTACAACGTTCACCTAATTACGCCGTACACACGAAAAACTTGCGCAGACTCGGAATAGTGGTGCAAACACTGGGGAAACAGGGGAGCTGGTGGCTTTCTCTCCTCCTTCTCCTCCCCAGCACATCATGTCTCCGCACCCCCATTTTCCTTTCCCGCTCGTTTCATACACTACATGGTGCAAGGCTAACCTGTACTTTAGCCGCTTCTTCCCCTCTTTCTCATCCTCACTTCACTCCTTCCGACCGTCACTTCCCTTTTTCGCCCATGATATACCTCACTGGCTATGCTACGCTTTACTCTCCTCTTCAAATTTACATCACCCTTCCTCACTCTCATTTCGTTTTTCGGCCCTCTTGCTACACTATACTATATATGCATGGCTGTGTTTAAGAGTTGTTTGACACATATTTGCTTTCTGTGGTGCGTATTTCTGTGGTGCGCTTTCTGTGGTACGTTAATACATACTACTAACGCAGGCCTATAGGTACACATTTCTAGAGTAATATATTTTACCATAACGATACAAACAATATTTCAACTCTAACGAAAGAAATCGTCGACCGCGTATAACAATCAACGGTCACGTAGACACATACATCGGAGCGTTCATGTTTTTACGGCCAGAGGCGTCACACGTAATTTTTGGTGGCTTTCAATGATGAATGAATAAGCTTTATTAAAAGTTCCTTCGGGTGAAGCAGAGGGACGAGGAAATTAACCCCTGTCCCATCCCACCCTCCGTCGATGATGATGGCGGTGCATCAGATGACGGGAAGTCACACACACACACACACACACACACACACACACACACACACACACACACACACACACACACACACACACACACACACACACACACACACGCACACGCACACGCACACACACACACACACACACACACACACACACACACACACACACACACACACACACACACACACACACACGCACACACGCACACGCACACACACACACACACAAAAAGAGTTGGTTTGAGTCAATGCGGCGGACAATCTCCATCAGTGGATTCATCTCGTTTCGTGTTCTGGGCAGTTCTAGGTCTTTTTAAATACTAAGCAAGTTACATATATCAAACATAGACAATCCTGGCCATAAAGAAGGTGACGATTAATCCTTAATGCTCCTGCCGTGCACCCGCTCTGGTGGATAAGCCCCAAACCGGGTGCTATTTTTAATAAGTAATAATGCATATAATCAAACAATAAAATGAATCTGTAGGTCAAAATATAATAATAATTTCTGGGGTATTAAGCACCAAAACCACGAGATGATCATGAGGTTCACAGTATTGGGGAACCTCGTACTTATTTGACCACCCGGACATCCTCAACGAGCACCAAAATGTGCACACGCGTGTGTTATATCATTTCACCCTCATCGAAATGTGTCGGTCTGTGCGACTGCGAATGCGTCATATTTGCGCTCGAGTTATTTCTGCCAAAATTAACATGGTTGTTGCTTAGTCTCGCATAAGTAATTATAGACGGCTCAGCAGATGTTTCTGTGGTTACATCTTAACACTGATGTTGCACGTGAGCGTAAACCAGTTCTCCGCAATGGTAGCCGTATATCACAAAGCGGAATTTACAAAAGTCGTTTTCCTTAAACTGCAACTAATAACGTCGAGCAACAATAACAAATCCAAATGGTCGTGCCACGAACCCAAAGCTCACGGCAACTGGCTCATTTGAGCTTAGAGCATCGCCACCGAGATGGCGGGCGCGTGACGGGTTTACGCCGCAAACCCACCATCTCGGAGGCCATGTCTACAGCTGCAGAGTTATGAGGGCCGCCGCGGGGTGCCGCCACGTGTTCGCGCGCGATCGCAATCATACGAAAGCGGCGCGTTCGTAGAAAAAAAAAAAACGAAAGCGTTCAAAGTCATGACACGCGCTGACGAAGGAACGCATCTTTTGACCCACGGAGGAAGGAATCAGTTGTTTCCTTTCTCCATGTTCTGACCCTTCGTCATTATCTTCCCTGTGTAACTTTGAGCCCGTCCACCGGTAGGAAAGGAGAGAAAGCGCTAGCGCGCGCCGAATTCCTGCAACTCCGATCGCACTTGACGCATTCTAAAAAAAAAATTGCGGCAGTCGATCCGTAAGGCAATAAGCTCTTTCTTTTAATGCAGCAAAACGACGATTATTTGGGAAGATCCTGCGTCGCGCCTTTAATATAGAAATGAAAATGCACACCTCTGTGCATATTTAGGTCTTCGCTAAGTAGTGTCCGGTGATCAGAAATAAATTTGGAGTCTCTCGTCACGTCATACATACATAATGTCTGCACTTTCTCTTTATTGTTTTATTTATTTATTTATTTGCTTCTTTCTTTCAAGCCTACAGCGTTTGCCATGAAAACGTTCCGAATGCAGTACACTGAAGGAATTGGCGTTCTCGCGCATTCTAAGTAGCCGAGCAAGCATATCTATTTTAGTTACCTCAAACAAACCAGTCAAAAGATTCGCATGGCAGGAGGACGCAGTCAATTGTTTGCGCAATATACTTCCAATTACGTTGTTTAATTGGGCAACGACGCTGTGGTGCACTGCAACGCTTCTGAGAACAGCTTCAATCTGCCCGTATTTGCGATGCTATTTTAGGTCCCGATGCTCGCCGATCAAAGCTAACGGAAGCGAACGCGGCGAGAGAAGTACTTGGCAGCGCTATTTTGGCGCTATCTTTACGCCGCGTATTTCCCTGAGTGTGCAATGAAAAAAGCAAATAGTAATAACGCCGGTAATAATAATAATAATAATAATAATAATAATAATAATAATAATAATAATAAAAATAATAATAATAATAATAATAATAATAATAAATAATAATAATAGAGGCCGTGATACCAATGACTGTCTGTCCATGTAACGGTCAGTAACCGTGTTGTGCGTCGCGTCATGCGAGAGTGAAAATATGATTGAAAGTGATAGATCGAGAGTGCGGCTTCTGGATCGTCGCCCAAGCGAGAACTGAAGCGTGAAAGGACTGTGGTCGCGGCCACTACACTCACAGTTCCTGCATGCAGCAACGTTGTGTTGCCATTCTCGTTTTCTTTTCTTTTCGTGTATATTGTTCAAATTTTACGCGAAAGAGCGCTTCGAGCTACATTCGAAACCGCGTGGAAAAAAAATATAACGTCCATCACGCATTCGGACAACGGCACAATCACTAGCTTCGCAAGCTTAACGCGAAGGTTGTGAGGTTGCCAAGGCCGACGTTTTGACAGGTGCGTTTGTATTGTTCGAGGCTGCAACCGATATCGTGAAAGCGTGCTTTTTCACACATTTCAGATGTGATGCGGTGTAGATGACACCCCTCTAAGCCGCTATATACGCTAAATTAAACCAACAACGTGTCGCTCATAGGTCGGCGAACTCATTCATGAGTCGAGTCTCATGGTACTCAGATCTAGTTAAGTGTGGCAGCTTGGGCTAGTTGGTATACTGAGGGGTAAGTCTAGACGCCTAAAGCACCACAGGAAGAAATAATCACATGGCATGACGATAGTTATAGCGCGAAAACAAAACGACGACACAGAGACTTCTTGTCTCTGTGTCGTCGTTTTGTTCTCGCGCTATAACTATCGTCAGATCTAGCCATCAGTCTGAGTATAAGCTTGAGGGAGTAATATTTTGGTGAGCTCGAGTCCGAGTTAGTCCGGCTCAGGAAAATTTTTGTAAGACTGAGTCCGAGTGAGTCCAAAGCGCAAGATATATTTCTTGAGTGAGTCTGGGTGAGTCCCACTTTTGTTTGCCGGCCTATGATTCCATTTACTCATATTCAGCATTACTATGAGCCTTACCTGGATTCACGTTTACACTCGTGTCTACCGACACTTATTCCAAAGCGATATCGTTGATACACCATTACAATATTTACTGATCAGAGGCGTCAATTACGGGGTGCGGGGTGCTTGAACTCCTCCCCCCCCCCAACCCTTCCGGCGAAGTTGTTATTAAGTATATCTTACAAGCTGTCCTCTCTTTCCCACCAAAAAATGTCCTTATTGGTTTGCAACCACTCATAACTCGTAACCGAAGGTACCATATCAAAATGCGCCAAGAAGAGCGCAGGTTACGTCAGATATAGGTGATGAAAAGCCTTAACACCATGGTCTAAAAAGATACTTCTAGACTGACAGACTCATGAGTCGACTCACTCGGACAGAGCTGTGAGTCCGAGTGAGCCCTAAACGCAAAATATATTTCATGAGTCAGCCTGAGTGAAGTGCATGCACAATTTTTGCCGGCCTGGTACCGCTATATATAGTTTTTTTTTTACACTCACACAATTTTAAGAAGTTCTCGGAATTTCGCAGAACGCACGCAAGTATTACATGCAAGCAGCGTAAAAGTGTGCCACGCGTAGCTCAGGAAACAAGCTCATTTCGTTGCAATTTTCAGATGCACGCCCGCGCTAACTATCAAGAAATTCCCGCGTTCCGTGCAACTTGCATCTGCCGTTCACTGTGGCCGCGCATTGCAGAACACGCGTATCAATCGCTCAAAGCGTGGCAGAGCAAAATAAGAAGTTTTCGTTCAACGCGTTCGAGACAAAACTTCATATTCGTCTTTTTTTTTCCTCTTACAATGGCATGACCACTATCCGTACCTTCAGGACAGCTTATTCCGTACACGCATTTTCGTAGTATTCTCTGCGCGCGGTCTAGGAACAAACGACCTAGTATATTATTTCAAACGCACGAAAATACCCCTCTTTCGAAAGACTCTAGTGATTGATATTTGGAAGCATTATCCTCTCAAATACCTACACGCACACACCGACGCGGCCGTCTTCGAGGCATTCGCACCGTTATTGTTGCTCGAGGTCTCCAAATTATTTTTTTTTTCAAGCGGCCTTTCTCTGTACTTCCGCTTCCTCTCAACATATCGTCTAGGGGACCAATTAATGCAACTTCGAGTGATGCTATAAGTAGAATCACTGCGGGTGCAAATTATTCAGCAAGAAAAATATGAACGTCACACTCCAGGCATGGGCTTTGGTGCTTTTGAACACTGTTTTTTTTTTTGGCGGAGACCTGCCGCAAAGCAAACATACGTATACCGAAAACATTGCCAAAATGGCATGCGTGCAGCCAGTGGAAAGATGCTGATGAGCAGGGATCTATTCTGTGTCAGATTCCGCTACTGGTAAACTCTGATTGGCCCAGAAGGCTGGTACGGCCTTTCCGATTTGTTTAAAATGCCGCCATTGCACGAAATTTCACAATACGGCGAAATTTGACAGTGTTCATAATATCAACCGAAAATCTGAATAATTCATCGTGTTATGTTGAACTTTTTTTCAGTTCAGAACTTATTTGGAAAGGTCCTGCAGCAAACACGCGCAGTGAAAGAGATGGCCTGAAAACCTCGCATGAAATGCGCGATCACAGGTTGACAATTTACGACAAAGATATTCGAAAGCAAAATAAATAAATAAATAAATAAATAAATAAATAAATAAATAAATAAATAAATAACGTTCCAATATCACACCATATTTCTTGTTTCAATAAAGTCGTATACAGTACATTCCGGATGCTCTGCGAATGCCCACCGCGTGGTCCAGCGGTTTAGCCAAAAATACTGAACGACGTAACGTATATACATTCTTTTCCTAAACATAAATGTAGCCGCGGAGTCAAAGTTATCGCCTTATCAGTTCGCGTTTGAGCCTGCGTATTATACTTAGTGTCATATCGAATCGGTTGGACAATATCATCGGCAAAGGTATACGAGAATATCGTGTATCATCCATGAGTAACTTTAGATCAGGGTCATTACGTTCTTAAGTCGCATGTCAGTCGTACTATAATAACACACTTTTTTGCTGGTGACATTCAGGTACACACAGCGATCTCAAAAACTCCAGACAAAAGGACTGCGGAAAGGATATAATCCAACGTAGATCGTCAGCAGAAGGAGTGCATCAGCTAGTGCATGCTGGACTGACTACCTAAATTTAAAGGACTGTGGAAGCACACGCCAGAACCACGATATGGAACTTATGGCGCAATGAATCAAACATGCTTACACCAATCAAGGACAGCATTTTTTTTTAAATCCTAAACTGCAGTGCATAGGTCGACAAAAACAGTCTAACTCACTTAGACTAGCTCATAAAATAAATTTTGTGCTTTGGACTTACTCGCATTCAGACTCAACAAAATTTTTCTGAGCCGGGCTCCCTCGGGCTCACACTCCCGAAAATTTTCTTCATTCGGACTCACTCAGATTCAAATTCACTAAAATACTACTCACCCGGACTCACTCAGATTCCAATCAAGCAGTGAGTCTCAGTCTGAGCGAGTCAGTCGACTCACCAGTGTGTTAGCCTATAGAATCAGCATTTTCTTTTACCAAGATGTTTCTGCTTTTTAACACAATATCTCACGTAATCAGTACTCTTCATGCAGCCTTTTCATAGAGTACTTTCGAATACGAGTTATGAGCGATTGAAAATAACTAAGGCCATATTTCTTGAAAAAGATGACAACACAAAATATAGTTACAAAGAGCTTCCCAAAAAAAGTCGGCGGGGAAAGGGCATCTCCCTGCGTAATTCGTGCCTGGTCAATAAATATTTAAATGATGTATGACGCTACTGCTTCGGAATACGTGTGCGTACACTTGAGTATACACGTGAATCGAGGCAAGGCTGATAGTAATACTGAAGATTAGTAGATAGGACCTTAAGTCGATAAGAAAAAATCCACAGCATATCCACGGAGTGAATGATGATGAGTGGGGTGAAGCGGCCGTCAGTCCGTCCGTGCTTTTGTCCATCTGTTCGTTCTTGCTTCCGTCCGTCCGTGCTTCTGTCCGTCCGTTCGTTCTTGCTACCGTCCGTCTACGCGTCCGTCCGTTCGTCCGTCCATCTAGTGAACGCTCCAAGTACCCCCATCTCGCATCTTTTCATCATATGAATATTCATCATATACAAGTACCGCCATCCAGCGGATATTTTAAGGACTAAACTAGAGGTAGCTACTGAGCCGACGACGACGACACGGGACGTACGACCCACAGCGTGAGAAGCTTCGCCACTAAAAACTGGAACTCACTCACACTCACTCGCTAAATATATTTTGCGCTTTGGACTCACTCAGACTCAGATTCAACTAAATTTTCCTGAGCCGGACTCACTCGCACTCACACTCAAAACATTCCTTTCACTGGACTTACTCAGACTCAATTTCACCAAAATATTACTCACCCGGACACACGACTCGACCTGAGTCTGCGTGAGTTCGAGCGAAGTCGACTCATTAGTGAGTTCGCCTACCTATGCTGCGATGTAGTACTGATGTCATAAATTGAAATCAAACTCGATGAGGGAAAAAAAAAAAGCCTTTGCCGTCGGTGGGTAGGGAGGGGGCGGGGCGATCCTATAAACTTTGAATTACTAGTCCAATGCCCAACCACTTGAGCTATGACGGCGGGCGGTTCCCCGCCCACCTTGTTGGACATTTCTGTGCGAGTAATCTGGGTAGTGTTAGCCAGTGCCTCATGTAACCAAGGAGGCGAGTGTGGAACACAATTTGTGCCAAGGGCTCCACGTAGAACGCGATCTTTTTTACGAGCTGGAAAGTGGAAGTTTTTCGGAGGTTTTCCCATTCATGCCGAAATTACTATGCCAGAGTTGAAAAACTAGATAATGTCCGCTATGCGTCCATCCGCTTGTCTGTTGGATTGATTAAGTTGTGTCAAACATAAAAAGGAGCCCCTCGAACGATTCCCCATCTATGTGGTTATGAGGCACAGTGTGGGTTTTCGAATTACTTCTGACCACTTGGAGTAACATGCACCTAAATCTGTTTACGCGTGCGTTCTTGCTTTTCGCGCCACCAAAATGCATGCAGTCGCCCTGGTCGGGAATCGTACCCGCGTCATCGCAAGCTTTGGACCGCGACACTATCGCCGCTATGAGCTATACATAGCGGACCGGTTGACGACCTGGCTGGCGTTGACGCCCCTATGGCGCTAACTATATCGAGCCCCAGTCGTTTTCTTTTTTTAGTTACTTTTATTCTGTTGCACCAATTGCGCCGTAGTCGACGTTACGTGTAGTAGCCTTTATACAACTGCCGCTACTTCAATGTTAGCACAAAACGCTTGGCTTGATAGTTGGTACCAGTTAGATGTCTGAAAACAAGCAAAGAATAAGTTACGAATTAAATTCTGCTGAAACGAAAAACAAAGAGAATGAACTCGAATCAAGAGCAAAATGTGGTTGGAAGTAAACGAGAAATCACTAAATTTTTCGTCACTCGCTCGCACAGCAAGTTTCCTACTGCGATTACGAAGTCTATACGAACACCTACAAGCTCAAAACAAAAACAAAACAAAAAAGCGTGCACGAAAGCTTTGCCACAACTTTTTCGTGTGCTTAGCCTCTCTCCGCGTCGAGAATGCACCTCCTGCTCTCTCCTCCTTTTGTCACCTCTTGAATCGGTGTTCTCTCACTTTTACCATAAAACACGAAAGGAAACCAAAGTGCTCTCAGAAGGGAGGTGGCACGAAATGCCTGTACTTCAGTCGCCCTCTTTCTTTTTTTTTTTTCTTCTTCGACATTTTGCTTTGAAAGTACAAGAGGGACCTGCTGGTTCAGTGCCCTGGAGCAGACTTTGGAGAGTTCCGTAAAAAATAAATAAATAAATAAAACCACCGTCAGCGGGCAACAACTCGCGCCAGTGTTCCACAGAAGAAAGACAGAGTGGGAGAGAGACACTTTCTGTCCTTCATCAATTTACCCAGGCCATCCAGGCGGCCAAAGCGGGCGGTCGAGCGCGATCACTTTGTCTCTGTTTTTCAGCCTCGCTCTAAGCTGGTGCCGCGTTTCAAGTCGCACTGCACCTTCCCTGCTGCTCCGTCGATCGATACACCGTCCATAGTAAACCCGGCCAAAATTGAGCTAGCTGCGGAGTGCCCCCAATTTTGAGCGTCCAGCGGACTTTTTTATTCGGCTGCTCTCACCTGCTGACCTGCCGTGTCCTTCTTTTCTCACCCAGTAATTTTTCTTGGAGAGAAAAAAAAAAGGAAATATCTTTCAAACTGTGCCGACAAAAGAAAATTGGCCCCATATCTGCATGTTACACTGCAAATGTCGTCGAAAGACGATAGCCTTGCGTCTGGAAAAAGTGAACTAAACGTTTATTTGATGTTCTGCGCAAGAAAATCGGTGAATGGTATTCTGGAGGCGCTGCGTTAGAGTGCCTCGAGCGTGCAGCGGAGGTGAACGAGTGCATCATTCCACGTCACACGTGAGACATGAGCGCTATCTGGCAGTTACCTTGGAAAACGAAGCGCGCGCGCCCTGCGCGCCCGTCTCGGAGGTGATAAGGTGTATAAAGCAAGGCGGCGGGTAGGTGCCACCACCGTGTCGTCTTAGCAAAGCGTTCGAAACACTTGCCTTTTCGTGCAAGCGTTGCCTGGTCAGCGCACCGTGATAAACGCTATGGTCCTTGTAATTACTTATGTATGATTTTTCTAGTAAAAGACACACATACAGAATATTGACATGTTGTTATGGTACCTCATATACGCGCAATCATTGCTTTTTAATTGATAATCGCACAAGTGTGAACGCTGAATCTTGAGCAATATTGGTGGGCGCTGCGGATGGGGTCAGCCGTTTGGAGTATCGTTTGGCCACTTTGGTGCCGTTTAGGGCATACCGTTAAAGGCGGATAAATAGACAAATTTGGAGACAGACAGACAGACCAAAATTTTTGCGTCGAAGGTCCCCAAGAAAGACTATCGTCTTTTAACAACTTCATCTGTAGACAAGCATAATCGCCGCAGGGATGCCTCCGACTGTTCCATACTCAAGGTTGGTCAGCGTGCGCGTGTGGTTCTGATTTACGTTTTTCGTGCCAAGGGACTCGAAGAGAAATAAACAGTGCGCCCATCGCGCTGTTTTAACGTTACAAATTCACAGATGCGCGGTAAATTCCTAAACGGCACCACATTTCATTCACGAATGACTGTGCTGTAGCCGGAGCTGTTTCAATTACCATGCCGAAAGAGCGGCATACCTGCTGAAGTGTTATGCATATTAAAAAAAAAAATGTGTTGCGCGAGGTGCACGGTCACGTGTTCTACGTATACCTCGCACGGTTCAATCGAAAACCACTTTGTGAGAGTATCACGTTGAACGCCGTGCAGTGTAATGCCAGACTATGGTTACGCCGTAGGCAAAACATGTAAGGGACTATGTTTGTAACTTTATTTTTTTTAATTACCCCCCGCTTAGCCTGAAGGCGCTCCAGCAGGGTGGTTACAATGTCGAGATAAACATATCTTCATTTGTACAGTACACTTGCTGACTTGATAAGATATTCCATTCGCTAATGGAACGAACAAAGATTGAGTTAGCATACAAATTAAATCTGGTTCGCTATTCTATAATCTTTAAACCATGATCATTGCGCGAAGATACATAATGAGGACTGTGTAGATAGTAGATTTTCTTTCGACTGCCAGTTTTGTAATGAAATATTTGATACAAGAGCTTTAACTGCAGTTTACTTCGACGAGATGAAAGTGCCCCCCCCCCCATCCTATAGTTCATTTTTCCTTGTGGTGAAAGTGTCATTTCTTGAGTACAGACTCGAGTAAGCCTTGCTGCTCTGTGCCACATTTGTTTAAGATCATGTTTGAAGGGAACGACAGCGTTCGTTCGGCAAATGAATAACATCGAACGTTATTCATTATGCAATAAACTAAGTTAGCCACTGAAATTGTGACAAAATAAAGTTTTTCTGCTTGTGACGCATCTGTCGGTTACGTTGATCACATGACCGAAACCAAGCCGCGCGTGCTGACGCGCGACTTTGTAGGAGCTATTCGCCACATTCACTTGAGTGTTTTTTTTTCATTCATTCTTTCGTATTTATTTATTCGGGACGGCAAACCTGATGCTTTCAGTGCAAACACATAGCCACACGATTAGCAACTCACGATACGCAAAGCTTTTCACTCCGACGAGACATTGATGTCTGTAAGTACTTTCGTAACCGAAACTAATTCACGTGGAAATATTACAAAGCTTGTCGTAGTTACACTCATCTAACACAGAAGCGCAATCTTATTGTCGGAATTCATGAGCAAACGCGCTCCCTGCAGTATTGTCCACCTGTAAACCTGCAAAAAACGCATTATGCAAACAATCACTAATCATAGTGAACGATTTTTCAAACCATGCAGCTGCTGCATCGTTTACGCTCTTCTAAAAGAGTTGGATGTACGGCCTGCAAATGTCGCGGAAAGAAAACACCGCACCTCCACCAAAATGTTGCGAGTATATTTACAAGTTATTCACAAAATTAAAAAAAAAATAGTCGGACAGTGAAAATGGCGGCTGTTATTAACCACAACACCAATATACGGTCCAATACGCCGTCTCCCTCTCCTTCTTCTCTCACTTCACGATGGTGATAGTTGCGACACCGCAGCAATATATTTACCTTGTGTTGTTACGATTACTCTTATGCAGCGTTTATCTAAATAGGGTGACAGTGAACAATAATTTGAGCATAAATTACGCGCAATTACGGACAAGCCAATAAAAAGGAGGCGTGTCACATTAGAATCCCTTTTTTTGGAGCTCGGTGCTGAAGAGACAAGATGTGCATCGAGTTGACGAGAAACACACTCGAGATAACAGTACCCTGAGATGTCAAGACATGAATCTGCGACTACTCCGCAGAGGACTTGTCTTTGAGGATAAAGTACGCAGTGTGCGACAAGTTGTGCGCGTTCAACATGACGACTCCTTTCGCTCATTTTCACGCCCGCTTGGATGCGCACAACTTGTCCAAGAAAACCTTCGCGTCGTACGCGAGCTTTCTCGCTCACACATATGCGCTGTCACGCGTGGAAAACGCTTCAGATTTTCGTCAATAGCCGCCAGCACTCGCGAAGATTATGTGCTGGAAATGTTTTAAAAACGTTGTATACATATATGCATTATTGTCTTCCCTTCGCAGGTGCGACTACGTGTGGGTGAAAGAGCCAACAGTTGGAAAGTCGGGACAAGAATTTTGCGGCATAAGGTCCAACCATACGGTCCAGAAGTACCATTCCAAGACGAAGCTAGTCTCTATCGACTTCCTGTACAGCTACGCGTACGCCGACGCCTTCAACATAGAGTTCACCGCGGAGGGTGAGTCGACCTTCAAGGCTGAGCGCACATGTCGCGCGCGACACTTTTGCCTTCAAGCTCGCGGCAGAGAAAAGAGAAAAAGCGCGCGCTATGTAAATTCCGCGCCAAAAAGCTGTACGGGGTCCAGACATTGGCACGCGCTGACACACCGGCGACGGTTGCAAAACGCAACGGCGCCAGCAGCAGCGCGTACCAGCGCGAGTGTTTTATAAGCGCCCGCTCGCGCAACGATTCCCACGGACGTGACAGACAAGCGAGAGGAGTTCACTGGTTGCGGTATGGCGGGAGAAGGGTTGGGGGGGGGGGGGGGGGTGGGGGGGAGGCTTTATGCAATATGCAAGACTGCCGTTGCGCTGGCATAACCACGTAGGCGCTGAAAGCCGGGCGACGCGTAAATCTATGCATTAGATTCACGCGCCGATCCATTGACGTCGGCCGCTTCTGCAGTTTTGTAATGTTGCTACGGTGTTGACGGGTGGCGGCGCAAAGAGTGCCGGCGCTAAGCGATTGTTTTGAAAGTTAGGCGGAAACTAAGGGTCGTTCTCATTGTTAGTCTTCGTCATTCCCCTCTCTGTCTTTGTCTTGCAAAGTGGGGCAGCCATCCATTGGGGACACGTTCATCCGCCATAATATGGCGAGAGAAGGGCATCAATTCGGAACATCCCTAAGCGGCGGATCACGCGCGGAATGAGCGTAATCTACGGCAAGCGCAAATCGTCTCGCGTGCTGCGAATACTGGCTGCGAAAAATTCTTCACAAAAGCGGAGGGAACGGAAGGGCAAGCGTGCACACACTGACCCTCCCCTCCCCCAATTTCTATCTCATAGAATCACGTTATGTTTTTCTCCTTACATCGCAAAGCAGCGTCAGCGGTTATATGTCGTGGCAAGACTCCATAGCCCCGCATATAATGCTACATCATAGATGAGCAGTAAACGCCCATCAATTCGAACCCGCTAATTCGGAAAACCGGATGATTGGAACATGTAACGGATGATTGGAACAATAATTTTTAAAGGAGGTGATAAAAATGAACTTCAAAATTATCGCCCAATCTCTATTCTGCCGCTTTTCTCTAAGGTCGCGGAACGCCTGATATATAAGAGGGTATTTTCTTTTATAGCAAACAGAAATGTCATTTGTGAAGAACAGTGTGGATTCCAACCAGGTAGATCAACTCAGTCTGCTTTACTCCGTATTAAGGACAGCCTACTTCATAACTTTGAAAAAAAATTTTACACTGTGGGAATATTTCTCGATTTCCGTAAGGCTTTTGACTCGATAAAGCACGATATATTAATTAGGAAACTTCAACTGTATGGAATACGCGGGATTGCGCTTGATCTAATGAAAAGCTATCTTTGGGCCAGGAAACAATATGTACAGCTCCACAATTATAAATCTGATTTGGGCGTAATTAAGTATGGGGTTCCCCAAGGATCGATACTTGGTCCTCTACTTTTTATACTTTATATCAATGACATAGTTAACATTCAGTTCACACCAAACATAGTCATGTACGCCGACGATACCAATGCCTTCTTTTCTGGTTTAGATCTTCGCGATATTGAAATAACTGCAAATTCTTGGTTGGATAAACTAAAATCATGGCTTACAGTCAATCAGCTAGAACTAAACATAAAAAAAACTAAATTTATGCTCTTCAAACAAAAAAATAGGCCTGTAGATTATGCTATCTCTCTGATTTTTAATGGAGAAAATATTGCACAGGTAAATAAAATTCAGTTTCTGGGTGTGTGTTTTCAAAGTGACCTTAGTTGGTCCCACCATGTGGACAACCTGCGAATAAAAATATCAAGATCGATCGGTCTAATTCGACGCTTACAGCATCTCCTTCCAGGGAGAGTCAAACGGCAGCTTTACTTTTCTTTTATCTACTCGCAAATCATTTATTGCATTTTAGTCTGGGGTACGTGTAACAAAACAAATACAGAAAGTATAATTCTTCTTCAAAAACGCGCACTAGGTTTGATAAGTACCTCGGTCCCCACTAATATGTCTCTTTTTTATATGTATAATGTACTCCCGTTCCCAGAGTGCTATAGGATGCAACTAGCCATGTTAATCTTCAAAAAAATTAAAGATAATTTCCAGATTTTTTCTGATGTGTACTTAAGCAGAGATCTTACGTATAATCTGCGTACTGTTGCGTTGGTCGGGCCAATGTGCCGGACTAACTATGGTGTACAGTCAATTAATAACCAAATCATTCTACTGTGCAACGGCATTCCTGAAATAATTGAATACGCTAAGGAGGCTAAAAACATAACACAATTTAAGAAGCGAATTTACAATGTAATAAACAGAACACAAGTCTACAGTGTATGTAAAGGAAATATGTAATGTATGTAATATTTATAGTATTCACTGTTTTTCAACTTGTATTGTATTTCAAAATATGTTATGGTGTTTGTACTGTCCTGCTCTACCTGCCCGAGGTGCCTCACGAAGAGGGGCCAAGTCAGGAGACACACTCTCCTTTTGCCCCCTTCGTGGGCATTTCTGCGGAAATGTCCGAATAAAATAAATGAAATGAAATGAAATGTTTTCCAGTGCCGGCTAACATATGTATGGTTTCACGGCAACAAACTATCGTTGATTCTGTCGTACGCGGCCGCAACCCGGCGGACCGCGCTTTCAAGAATCCCTCCTCTACGGCGTTTGACAAAAAGCGCGCTCGGACAAAAAGAGAAAGTGCTTCGCGAGACAAATCACTGTAACTCCGTTCGTACTTGGCGGACTCGAGCCTCTTTTTTTTTTTTTAGGGGGGGGGGGGGAGTGGAGAAGGGGCCATTTACTCTGATAGTGACGTCATTCGCTGATCACCCAGAAAAGCGTAGCAAGAAACCTTTCCCTGGCCGCCGCAGGTAACATCTACACCCACGAGGGCCAAGCGGAGTACCACCACAAGGGCAGCGCTTCGGGCTACGTGGAGTCGCCTCACTTCCCGGTCGCCTACCCGAGCGACTACGGCGTCGAGCACACGATGCGGAACTTGGACAGCCGGGGCTTCGTTCAGCTCGTTTTCACGGACTTCCAGATCTCGCCCTGGTCTTACGTCGAGCTGATCAACAGCAACGGTTCGCGCTTGGACGTGTTCAACGGCAACACCTTCCGGCCACCCATCGTGACTTCCGACGGGCCCGTCATGGTGCTGCGCTTCCGAGCGAACGACGAGTATCCCGACGCGGGCTTCCGAGCGAAATACACGTTCGTCAACTGTGAGTTTTCAACCCCCTTTCCTTTACGTACCGATAACGCTGCGGTGGTACACATTAGTCGCTCGCCCCAAACACGCGGGCTCGACCATGGCCACGGCAATCGCATTTCGCTGGAAGCAAGAATGCTACAGGCCCGTGTGCTTAGATTTGGGAGCACTAATCCAAAGGTGATCGGAATTTCCGGAGCACTCAACTATATCACATCGTGGTCATGACACGTATAACTTTAACTATAATTATTAATATTATGGGTCTCATTCCTAAATCAAGAAAAAGTTACCTATGGAAACTAAGCGAGCACTGTAATACGCAGCGGTATTAGCGAGTTTTATAATATTAGGGAGAGTGCAATATGTCTTGAACGGAGAGCTACGTAGAATGAAACGAACCAGCTATGCGGGTATTTTTTTTTTTTTTGCGCGCGCGCGCGCGCGTGTGTGTGTGTGGGGGGGGGGGGGGGCGTGTGTGTGTGTTCTTTTTTTTACAATGCACATTTTTAACAAAACCTCTCTGACAGACACCCGTCGACTTCCAATTTTGCACAGAAAAACTATGTCGGTTAGGAGATACTTTGTCACACTTATACAGTTACATCATTGTACTGATTCATTTTAAACAAGTTAATTATCTTTGTAATTAATAATTTGAGGCCCCTTGATTATATGAAAAAACTGTAGTGATGGCATACGCATTTTTTTAGAAAAAACATACGTAATTGCGCCGGGCGCGTAGGAAATTCGGCCGCCGTGAAATGCGGGTACGTCAAACCGGAACTGCCCGTGACGAATATTGAAAAAAAAAAAATGGCCCCGGATCTGCATGGTACATTGCAAAATGCCATCGAAAGACGATAGTCTTGCGTCTGGACAGAGTGAACAAAACATTTATTTGATGTTCTGCGCACGAAAATTGGTGAATGGTATTCTGGAAGCGCTGCGTTAGATTGCCTCGAGCGTGCAGCGGAGGCGAACGAGCGCATCGAGGCACGTTAGAGTTACTGTACATGATAAAGGTAGCATATACAGTAACTCTAAGGCACGTTAGCCACGAGCGCCATCTGGCAGTTATCTCCGAAAACGAAGGAAGGCCTGCGCGCCTGCGGAGAAAGATGCGCGCCATTCTCGGAGGCGATAAGGTGTAGAACGCAAAGCGACGGGCAGGTGCCACCACCGTGTCGTTTTAGCAAAGCGTTCGTAACACTTGCCTTTTTGAGCACCACGTCGCACTGTCAGCGCAGCGTGTTTAACGCTACGGTCCTTAGAATTACTTGTGTGTGCCTTTTGTAGTATAAAGGCACACATACAAAACAGCGACGTGTTGCTATGGTACCTCGGATATGCGCAATGATTTCTTTTTAATTGACAATCGCACAAGTATGAACGCTGGATCTTGAGCAATATTGGTGGATGCTGCGGGTGGGGTCGGCCGTTTGAGGAATCGTTAGGGCCGGACAAACAGACAAATGTACAGACATACAGACAGACAAACAGAGAGACAGACAGACAGACAGATCAAAATTTTTCCGTTGAAGGTCCCCAAGAAAGACTATCGTCTTTAAAAAACCGCGCCGCAGCAGAATCCGGCCAGGAAAGACTGCAATTAGTCTGATACTGCACAGTTTATTCTTTGCGTAAGATGCTTCGTGCTTATAAGAAATCCGCAGTTCCCACCTTTAATTTCGCTGCACGGCGTAAAACTAAGCGGAAAGGCACTGCGGGGATTCTCCTTCCACGCAAGCGAGAGACTTCCTTGCGCCTGTTTATAGAGCTTAAGAACAACAGATAAGCACTACATATCAAACGTAAAAAATGGACGGTCCCCTTTTTGTATTCTAGACGTCTTGCCGTTTCTCCTGGTCAGATTGTGCTGCGACGCGCGTTCTTTCAAATTGTAACATCGCAGCTGTTGGAATTGTTGTTGCTCCTCCGTATTTGTACTTTTGCTCCCTTATATATATTTGTATTTGTGCTCCCACAACATTAATCGAAGAGAGCAGATGACATCCCGAAAACTGAGGCGGGGTGTAGCTAGGGCCCGCCCTTCGGTTTCACAAATATGGCAGCCATGAACGATGTGCCACAATGACGTAGCCAGGGGGTGGTACACGGGGCCCCATGCCCTTCTCTCTGATTTTTTTTTTCGCCATGACATAGAAAGCACGAAATGACACTCCACCACATCTGTCCGACCAGCCGCCACTTCAAATCAAAAAGCTCTTAGCAAGAACTATCTGCATTTGCTGTGCCATCCCGAACGCTCGCTTTCGTTGCTCAGGCGGTTTTTTCGGCGTTACGCATGCTAAGCGTGTGCTACTGATTGATCTGGACGTACTAACTCGGGACTGGTGCCAAATTGACGCCGACACCGGACAAAATGGCATCAATTAGGCCAAATGGTCTAAACAGCATGCTAGCCTGACTCGCGTCCGAACAATTATATTGAAAGCTGTTAAAAACATACGTGCTATGTTAAAAAAAAAAAACTAAAATTGGTACTAAAAAGACAAATGCATGGCTGCACGCAAATGTTTCCATAAGATTCTCAACCAAGTCTTTCACCGTTACGTAACTTTTTTTTTTCCAGATCCCGAAAAGTACTGGTTCAACAAGCCTTCGACAGGTAGGTCATTTTGTGTTATTAGACTGAATATCGTTTCCGGAAAAATTTCAGACTTTTATTAGCTAGACAATGGGTCACTCGATTTGTCATTAGTCCCAACCTTCAGCATAAGTCCTGGTTCGTAATACCAAGCTTTACACGTAGCACGCCAGTACCTGACGTCATTGGTGAATCCTCTGTATCTGTGGCGCAGCCGAAGGAGGGGGTGGGGATATTTTTGAATTTTGTGTGTGGGTGTGTGTATGCGCTCTAGTACAAACACATGCAAGGACGTACATAAAGGGGCGAGGGAGGGGGGGATACATAAAGTGGATGTTTAAACGGGACGTGTACTTGGAGAGAGAAATGCATCCAAATTAATGCAACGTTCACCCATGATAATTGATAGTGCAGGAAGCATAACGAAAATAAAAATAATGAACAGGGATCTCTGGCAAGCCTTAAATTCATAATTTCCAGCACAAGAATGTTTGCTTAAACTCGAGAAATCAGTGTAGTAAAATATTTTTTAAACAAGGCCCATTTCTATTTAAACTCATACACGTATACACTCACATTGTCCCTGAATTGGTCGACAGTGGATGAAGTTATACTGATTGTTTCAGACTGCGGTGGCGTCGTGGAAGATCTTGGTGGTGCAATCACCATGATGAACATGGCGAATCCTGGATATACACGCAACTTTGACTGTATTTGGCTTCTTCGTAGCGAGACCACCTATGCCTACGAAACACACATTTCTGTACGAGTGGCCCAGTTTGAAGAAATGGGTAAGTATGCTTACTAGAGGAGGGGGGGGGGGGGAGGATTGTAGATTACCAAGTATCTGATTACCTTCGGCTAGCTCAATAAAATCACTTATACAGATAAGCGGAAGTTTTGCGCAATAATAATGGTCGTTCAGTGGAGGCTACTTTTCTACCGCGCAAATGAAACTATAAAAGAAAACTTCAAGCAGTTTTAGTCAATCACTGACCTGCACTGAAATTAGAACAGATTTGCGCGCCCTCAGAAGTGATGTGATGAGCGCGAGAGACACCGCCGTCGGAGAACATGGCCGAGAACATTAGAGGGTCTACAGCCTAAGAAAAAAAAATGACAGCTCCACTCCCAATCATCGCTCCCACTGAAAATTTGCACAAGTGTTCCGTACAATAGAACTTACTTTCGTGACAAGCACTTCTCGACTCACGTTTTTTCGCGGGGTTTAGGTCCGAACGTCCTAGCAAATTTCGTCAGGGATTAATCGCTACTCAGTCGCACGTAACGCTTTTGGCGGTAATGGCGAACGTTTAGTTGCTGATATACGTAGTCTTTGCATCAAGCGAGAAAAAGTACTTAGGGTTGGAGCGGAAGCCAGCTAGCGCGACTGTCTTTCATAGGTGAATGGCAGTCGTGCCGCTGTTCGGCGGGTGAAGCTGACTTTTTATGAAAGGGACCCTGCAACATTTTCCCAAGTAATCGTCCAATGGCTCCGTTAAAAGCTTATTACCAGCGGACACACAATTTTTTAGAATTCGTCAAATACGGGTGGAGTTACAGGGACCTGTCGCACACTTCAAGCGTTTTCTCTCTTTTCGTTAAAGCGACCACGCGGGAAGCTACATAGATATGGGGATGACCGGGGAACAAGGTGCGTCCCTTCGTCATCGTGCGCCATGAGTTATGACTAAGCGAGCGATCGCGCTTAGTCATATCAGATTGCGCGGGCACTTGGCGGCATCCCGCGGCGGCCACGGTAACTATGCTGTTCACGACGCTCTATATCAGCCAGCGGCCGTAAAGTTAGAGTGTATGACGCAGTAATTTGGGTATATAGCTTCATTTGAAGAGAGAAGAGGGAGCCATTTCTAGCTCACTTAGAGGATGATTGCACATACAGGTCGTGTCCTGCGTTATGTTTGGCTCACGTGTTCTCAGGAGCTTCGACTACCGATCAGCAGCGCTTACTGTTACATGCTGGAGAAGTGTTGCAGGGTCTTGAGTTTTGGCAAAGTATAGTGGGGGAAGCAATCGGTTGCCGCTCTTCGCTAATCTGGGCAGGTACTGCGAAATATTGGTTGTCCGCCGCGGTGTGCGTAGCGGTTACGGTGCTCGGCTGCTGACCCGAAGGTCGCGGGTTCGACCATGGCCGCGGCGGTCGCATTTCGATGGAGGCAGAACGGTAGAGGCCCGTGGGCTGTGCTGGTTCAGTACTTTAAATAACACTAGGTGGTCAAGATTCCGCCCGTAGCCCACAACTACGGCGTCTCTTGTAATCATGTCGTGGTTTTGAGACGTAAAACCCCAAATATTATTATAGTTATTATTATTATCAGAATATAGGTTCATCTTTGTTATGGGGTACTTATTATTTTCACCAGCCCATTACCACTCCCAAGAGGATACACTCTCACATACTCCCACCACTGCTGGGCCGTAATACTAAAAAGAAAAAAAGTGTGTTGTTACAGCATTTAGCACACAAATCAATTGCCTCAATGTTCTGTCATTTTGCAGCGTTGCCTCAGAAGGGAAGCCATGTACTCTTAAAAACTATCCGTCAAAACCATGAACAAAATATACGTAAAGCTGTGATTTTATGAAAATGCGGAGAAAAGGTACGTGTATACAAACGAACATAGCCTTGACGGAGAACCGTGGTGATATTGATTATGAAGCTTAACTGAGCCTCTGGCCGTGGTGCGCGCCGTGAAACAGTAGGCAGGTGATGTGAGCGATAAACAGCACACTCCACGACCACCAATAGCCTGAAGTTGTCGCCATCACGCAGTATTACTCATGTAGGGCTTTGAAGGCTCTTAGTTACGGGATTAACTAGGAAATGCAAACAACACGTACGTCATACAATTAAATGGCAAAATGATCGTGACCACAATCAGGTTTTTCATGCCATTGGTCTCCGCGATTGCCGGAGATATCTTGGAGGCCTCGGTTTTGCCTTTCGTTGTATGTACACCGAGAAAGTGTATACGCATGTATCCCAATTTGCAGTATATGAAAATGGAAGACAACCGTCAACAGAACATTCTAGCATGCATAACAAAACAGTTCAAAGCATAGGAAGCGAGAGATTGATGAAAAATACAACTGCAAAGGCGAAAATTGCCAAGGCCATTCGTGCCGGATAAAGCGAGCTTCGTACCGCTGATCGTTGAATTGCTCGTGTATGCACTTCAACCCTTTGGCATCATGCATATGCCCAAGTTTAACGCATTTACGTGTTGCATAACGCTCGTCGGAGTGCTTGCCTCGAACTCAATGTCATGCTATTCTCGCTTGCAGCACACCGAAATAACAAACATCCTTTGCATTGTATCCGCAGTTTGTTTTGATGAGCTTTCTACTTTTCTGAAGCGAGCTAGGATTGAAGGAAGAGGCTTGTCAGGTCCTTGATTTTCAGGAAACCACACCTCAACACCAACGAAAAAGGAGGGCGTATGCACGTTCGCTTGCAGACGGCTCTCTTTGCACTACCCATTTATAGCCGGCGAGGCGATAGGGGCGCTGGTGGCGGCGTTTTTCGCAGCGCCGCCTGGTCATAGTCTGACGTCTATTACATGGACCCAGAATTCAAACAAGTCGCAGATTTGAAATGAAGATGACTACCATGACTACAGAAAGTGGTGGTGTGCTCTCTGCCCTATGCTCTCCATGAGGCGCTCTGAAGCTGCTTATGTAGCTGGATCAGGGAGCCGCTAGGGACGCTGCTGCAGTTTCCTCTTTAAGCATGGAGGAAGGAAGTGACTCGAAGCTTCGTGCGTCCGCTTCTTCTGCGCGCGTGTTAAACGGGGATGCAATTCGAGTGGTTTCTGTTGCATCAACAACTGCCGCGGTATTTGTTTTCTGCTGATGTGTTAGTGCTGACTTATGCTAAGGAAGTATGCCTACTGAGCGGCACAATTATTGTTTGGCGTCGCGGTGCCGGACAGGTTAGAGCCGCGTGAAAGGCGTGCTGAAAGCGTCCTTTTTAAATGTCCCTCAAGACAAATAAAGAAGACAGTGGAAGATTAATGACATTTCGGGCCGCATTTTGTCATCAGGGAGGACACTGATATCAATGACGGCGAAAAGGCACGTCTCGTGGAAGATTGACACTATCGGAAGACACTATTCTGACGATCCATCCCACCATGTATTTCTGCAAAACGAATCTCAAGGGTAGGAGCAAAATAAAGCGAGAAAGTGACCAAACGACCAATATCAACAGAAGTCTAACCGCGAAAGCGACGTCCATCGAGAATGACCTGAATGGCGGGTCGCCACCGAATGACGGACGTATAGTTATTGTGCTAGCGAAGAAGCTCAAGCAGCCAGCTCATAAGTGGTGTGGAACAATTTGAACTTATTGCACTTCAAAACACCTTCCGAGTGCTGGCCGAAGCATTGTTTTCCTAAAGGGTACGCGCTTCATTGCACTTGAACAGCATGCGAAGAAGCGGCTCTCGTGCTGGTAAAAGTTGTCATGTTTTTCTGCAACAGGCCTCAGGATGCCCACTCCAAAGCGTATATAAACTTGTTAAACAACATTTGTGTTCACAAGAGAAAAACAGAAAGCTTCCTCCAAAAATCGGAAATGCTTTCGAACTTTGTGTTAGAGCCGAGATGTAGTATGTTTTACTGAGTAAAAGTCAAACATAAAAATGAAGTTATGTTGCGTTTACATAAGGCAATGCGTCTGCCTCCAAGGAAAATGTGCTCTAATGCAACTATTTTTACTTAAACAGCTGGAGGTGTGCTCATTTGAAATTTCAAGATATCTTTGACAAATCAAACGGATGTTGTGAATGCCTTTTATTGTTTTGATGAAAACATGCAGTATTACATGCATGTAAACCATTTCCTTGCGCGAAAGGAGCACTGTTCTGCGGAACTTAGTGCGAAGTCCGTCGAGTTGGGCCTACGGTCACCGCGAAACCCTGGCAGGCGTTGAGCGTGCGTTCAAGGCACATACAGTATACAAAAATGTCTGATAGAGCTATGCATAAACCTGTGCGAAAATAGCGCTCTTCTGAAATACAACCTTGTTACTTTGATGACGAGCCATTGCTGAAACGGGGCTCTCGTGGAAAAATTAAGTAGCCGACATTTTTCCATTCAGCGCTGTAATCATAGCGGCAACCTGTTTCTATTGTAATTCATAAAGGGACACTAAAGTCAAATAATAAATTACGTCAGAGTGAAAGCTCAGTGTATGATAACATCCAAAACTACAATATTATCAACAGCAGTGCCCTGCTTACCGAGAAATTAGGGTAAATGCACGAAAATGCATGCGCCACAGTAAGACATTCTCAAAATGATTCCGATGACGTCAGACGAACCGCCTACAATTAATCACAAGTAGTCAATCTAGCTGCACAAAATAAAGAACCTTTTCATACATCAAGAGACGCAATAAAATGCTGCTTATTCGTTTTTGTTCAATTCATGGAAAAAAAGAACCGCCGGACGTCACTATGAGGAATGGCGCGAGTGGTTCAAAGATTCCATTTTCGTGTCGTTAAACTGGATAGGTCGTGCCATGTAGCGCGGCGCAGTTGAACCAAAACATGTCTGCCATCTCGGAGCCAATGAAAGGAACTTTATTAATGGCTTTTGTTGCTACCGAGGCTCCCGCTGCTTTTGTTCTGTCTACTAGTGTCGGCAACCGCCTAATAAAGCCGGGCAACGTTGTGCGCGCCAACAGTGACGCGAGTCGGTCCGTTTCCTGAGGCGGGTAAATCGAAGTGCGCTAACCCGATGCGGGCCACTAAAACGTGATTTTTTTTCAAAATAAACCCTTCATTCGCACAAAAGTAACACTATGAGGTTTCTGGACCGCTATTTCAACAATCAACGTCGACTTGATAGTTGTCTTAAGTGTCCCTTGAACAAAAAATGCGAAATGCGCATGGACACATTTCCGAGCGTATGAATAGTAAGGGCTGCTTCAATATAACACAGTCCTATAAAATAACCCACAACGTCCGCTTAGCGTAGGTGCGATACTTGTAGAACCACCTTGCCTCTCAAAAGGAAACGATCACTCGAAGGCAACATGAGCTGCCTCAGGTGGCGAAACGATCCCTGTACGTTCTCATTCTCGGTGTGTAAGGAAGGGATCGCAAAAATTGTTTTAAAATATTTTCTGCAACCACTTGCTTCGTCATCGTGAAAAGCACTTAGCTGAAGGTGCACTGCGGTGCCTGAAAAAGCGGACGACGAGAAATTAGCTCAGAATCGCACAACGACTTCGAAGTTCGTGGAGAAGTCTTACCTTTCCCGCCGCCTAAGCATCGCCACTCGCTCGCTGGATTCCGTGCCGACCGGTTGTGCCCCCCCGATCTCCGACGGCAGCGCAGCTCTGGCCGACCGGCTCGCCCTCCGCCATCTCCTGACGCCGTGAAGCTCTGAGTGGTGCCCCATCCTCGGACTCCATGCTTCGACCGTGTCCCCATCTTTATCTTCTCTTTACTTATGTATGTGGGTGTCGCATCTCTATCCTTATCCCTTTCAATCCTCCCTATCCTTTTTAATCCCTCCTTACCCCTATCCCTCGTGAGCCAATGTTGAGGTGTGGCACTATGATGCAGACAGTTACGGGGCTCACTTTTATCTTCTTTTCTCTCTTTCAAGAATCACTTACACTAAGCATCGTCAGAAGGCTGTTTCACTCACGGTGGAAGAATGAGGTTTCACCTTTGTGTTCCTCTCCTCACATGCCAAAGACATACAGGAACGCAGGAAAAACAAAAATTATTAACGCCGGTCTAACAAAATTCGCAATGTCCGATCATCAACGCTGCCGGCGGAGCGCTTGCCGTAGGGAAGCAAGTTCTGTAGACCACGGTTTATTAGTTGGATCACCTCGTGGTCGTTCGTGCACGGCGGAGCATCAACGCAGGTTTTAAGAAGTTCCAAACCGAAATCGCTTACCGAATATGAAGATGATCACATATTGAAGGGAGGCGCTTATGGATCAGGCGAGCCATCTGGCGATTGCGTCGTTCGTTATGAGACATCAAGTTGTGCACTTCACATGGCTACGCTGGCGTGTCTCTAGTGGCATTTTACCGTAGAGAATGTGTCGGCTTTTGTTTCCACGCCTCTCTGCGCAGCTACGGATTCTGGTTTAAGCCCGTTTCGAGACGCGCGGTGCACGAAACGTCACAGTTAAGAAAACGACAAGAGAGTCTTCACTTCGTATCAGCCGGAAGCGCGGTTTCCGTGCTCAAAGGCATGGTCAGTATCCTTTTACGACTGACGTTCACTGCGAAACGGGGTGCCGTAGCTGTCTCGCAAAATCACGAACATGACGTTGCCTTATCACTGCTCACATCATGGCGCGATCATTACGCGGGAAAAATAATCAAAGTTTGGCTACCTACCAAGTTCACAAGTGTCATCATTATGCGAGTAAATATACAGTACATGTTACGAAAAACAAATTATAATTGCATTACTTTGATTGATTGATATGTGGGGTTTAACGTCCCAAAACCACCATATGATTATGAGAGACGCCGTAGTGGAGGGCTCCGGAAATTTCGACCACCTGGGGTTCTTTAACGTGCACCCAAATCTGAGCACACGGGCCTACAACATTTCCGCCTCCATCGGAAATGCAGCCGCCGCAGCCGGGATTTGAAGATTGCATTACTTTACCACAGCAGTTAATGAGGTATTATACTAAAATGTAATAGATAAGTTTTACATAACTGCTCTCCCAGCATTTATTAACACTGTGCACAAACAGCAAATAGCTGAGCCAGCTTGGCTCTCTGACCTCTCAGTGCTTCACACATAGTTTATCTTCCGCAACAATTTTGTCAGTCATCTTCATTCATTTTTTTTTGTATAGCATAACTGTGAGTCATGGCGAGATCATAGAACTGTGTGGCATAGAACATGTAGATCATAGAACTTGTGTGGCTTTTGCATAGAATAGCAAAATAGTGCAGCACTGCATTTTCTAAACTTGCTCAAACACATTGTTTTGGCATGACTGTCGGCATTCTACTACAACTCTAGGCAAACTCCCAAGTTCTCAAAGCAGCATCACATGACACAGGTCACTTTAGTCATACATCTTAATAAAAACTCAATAATTAGAACTCAAAGGGCAGTATACAAAATAGTTTGAATTAAGCGGAGTATGAATTTGAGGGTGGGCGCTAGAATGAATGGACAGCGCGCCAAACTGCGGGCATGGTCCAAACAAGTCACCTCTGGACTTTTTGACTGCAAATTAGGTGTAACTACACGTTTATGGCATGTGGTTTCATAAATTATGTTCAGGAAGCTCTAACAGCAAACAGAAATTAATTTATCAGTCAGTGATATGCCGGAAACAAGCACATGCACTCATGTGAGCAGTAAGCCCTCTTGTTGAAATATATGATGATATTTATGTTCCAAAACACGTTAATTTACTAGGCAGAAATGATGTAATCAAAATTAAATATAATCAGTAATTTGCATTTGCATGCGTTTACTCTGTCGTGATTCGATGAGCATCATTTGCCAATTGGCCTAGAGCTCCAGTGCAGTGTCTGAGTTCTCATCTGCTTAGAAATGCTGATGTTCTGTCGTATTGCATCTCTAGTAAATTAGGTTTGGTTTGGTTTTCCAACACATTGTGATCACTCAGGGCTGCAGGACTTCTGCGAGCAGCGATGAAAATCAGGGGCTTCCAGTATGAATTACTAACCATTGTGGATACTGACATATTCAAACTATTGAGAGTTTTCCCCCATAGAAATAAACAGGGCTGTGCCGGGACCAGTTCAAATTAACCTTATTCACATAAACAAGCTTTTACTGTGATGTAACTGGTTAAGTGTAATTTGTTACTGAAACAATGTAATCAATCATTATATACTGAAAAATGTAATTCATTAAAGGTAATCCACGAAATATAATTTGTTATGCACTCGTCTGTATGAATTGGCCCCTCAGCCAATGTTTAAAAAAAGTTGGATAAGGGTGACAAGTCAGCAGGGAAGCAACCACAAGGCCAGTGTGGCAGGTCAGTCCATATAATAAACTAACCAGCCGCACTACAACAGATTACTGCCACATTACTGCCACACTACATTGGAGTACTACGACAGATAAGAAATTTATGAACTGCCTATTATAACTACTGAAAGGGAGAAACGGACGATGAAGAAACAGCTTCTAAATGGTATAAATATGTACACTGAACCAACAGAATGCCAACTTGCAGGTGCTCAGGGACACTTGGAAAGAAACCAAGTCATTAAATAATGTCATGTGCATTTTTTATGCTGCAAAGCAACGTGACACACAGTCAACTTTGTGCTGTTTTCCTTAATCAGGGTAAAAAAGGTTATATGTAGCACAGATAGCTGTGATACATGTTTCCACTCTGCAGACACAGCTATCTTACAGTTGACTCTCTTCAACAGAACCTGAATGGACTTGGAAAATATGTTATTTAAAAGAAGTCCCATTTGCTGAGAGATTAAGAGGAGTGCAGCATGCAGGGATGAACCAGTCATATCGGAGGCAGTTGTTCCATTTAATCAGCAGTTCCATTTAACAGATTTTCGTTCTCTGAGAGTCTATTCTATTCTCATTGCCAGCAGTGCAACACCTGAACCTCTTATCTTACAAAGCAATCTTTCAACTGCAGGCCAAGATTCGAGCCTTGAGATTCGACAGGGTCTCACATCACTTTCTTTCCTGCTTGAATCTCTAACGGGTCAGCAAAGCCACAAGACGCCACAGGGCCAGGAGTACATAATTTCAGCCAGCGTTGGTTTCTACATACGGCTCCAGGGAAGCTTCAGCAACAAGTCTCGTTTGGCAATTGTTTACTCAACATTTAGTTATGAAAGTAAGTACCTATTCTGATGCATGCTTCTCTGTCTTCTTTTACATATAGCTCATTATTGTGCATGGCTATGGAGAGATTCATTCTGGGGACAAAATATAGTTAGAATCAAGACCGAGACCCTGACTACACTTCAGGTTCATTGTTATACAATCGAAAAGTGGCCCTATCCTAATGCAATTTGGATCAGCAAAAAAGATAGCAAAAAGCAGGGAATCGTACTGTGGACTTTTTCTAACCTTAAATATTATAATGTGTGCGAAGAAAACAGAACACAGTATTCAGAATGAAACTACGGTAAGTATTTTTCTGTGCAAAGCCCAAAAGAACTTATCTGTATTCTTCTGTTACAATATCACTGAAATTGAGCTAAGAGTTGTTTTTATCGCTCATGAACATGCAATATGGTGTGTATACTAACCTTAACTAACTATTATATTCGCTGACCACAACACTGTTATATTGCAATGTTTACTGACTTATTTTCAGACAATAAACTGAATTGCAGAGGCGTTACCTTAGGAGTAACAGTTATACAGTGCATATTATCATGAGGGCTGTTCCAGTGTTACAGCAAGAGAATTCTGACATCCCCAACATTATCACTGGGAGCCACCTAATAAACTGTTTAGCATAACTCACATATTATACTTGTATTATATTATAGTATATGTATTATCATTAATGTGCATGCAATATCCACCATTGTATCCCAGTGGCTATGACATTGTGTCAAAGCTAATTGGGAGTCTACCCAGGGAGGGGGTCCTGAATTTGTTTTAGTAGCACAAAACCCCATCATAGTAAATATTGTTATAATTTATACCCACTGTGGTTTCACTCATTTGTCCTAAGTGGTGATAGGATGTGGGTGACAAGCACAGGAAAGAGAGGGAGAGGTTTTGACGGACTTTGTTGGGGGGGTTGATTATTCCTACTGCCGCCCCTCCCCTCTGGGTCCACTGTGGCATACTTTAGCATAATATTGCCTTTCATCCTATGAAACATACCTATATCTAAATTGACAGGCAAAAGTTAGTGAATATGTAAATACAGCCACAAATATTCATGCAACCCCCTCCCCCCCCCCAGTATAATTCCTAGATATTTTAGATACATTTTAGTGTTAATCGAAGCAAGCTTATGTGCAAGGAGGAATAAAACCAAGGTTTATGGTTTCTCATTAGATGTAAATGCTAAGGAGGCAATGCAAAAGCAAAGACAAGACCTAGTCAAAGCAAATAAGGCAAGGAAAGGAGGTAAAATCTGCTGCCAGTTTGGGGAACAAATGTCTGAGCCAAGATAACTATGAGCCATACCTGTATCTTTACCTAAAGTGCAAGCAAACCAAAGGGACAAAGAAATATAGCGCACAAAAACTCTTTTTTCGTTACACTTTCCTTTTTCTGTACTCGTTAGTTCATTTGTACTGTGCGTAGAGATGCAGTTGCACTGACTCGCCCAGCTAGTCACCATACTCCAAAACACATGGCACAATAAAAAGTCCACATGTCCACAAGCTCACTCGAAAAGCAGAGCAGTGGTCCTGGATTCCTAATGTCTCCTGAGGCATACATATTCAGAACTACAGGGGAATAATTCATTTTTAGTTTTGGTTGCTGACAGCATGAATATAAGGTCGGCTTGTAAAGTAATCTTGTAATGTTTTATCAGTAGATTTGTATTAATGTCTGCAAACCTTATGCCCACCCCCTGTGGACAACAAGCTTTCATTAATTTCATTCCTAAACTGCGAGTGACAAGTTAAAGCAGTATGGCATTACGTCGAGATAGGTGCATGTGACACTTTAATAGACACTAAAGGCAAATAACAATGTAAGAATGAAAGCTCACTTTATGTGTCTAAAACGGCAATATTATCAACAGAAGTGCCATACTTACTGAGAAATTAAGCTAAATGTATCACGCGACGTGCGCCACAAGTGGGACATTTCCGAAATGATCCCAATGATGTGAGAACGTGCGACTAGAATTAGTCACTTGTAATCCAACTAGCTGCAATAAGAAACCAACCTTCTGTGCATCAAGAGACGTAATAAAATGCTTCTTGTCCGTTTCAGTTTCTATCTAGCGAGACGCAGTGTAGCGGGACACATATCTAGCAGGACACAGTTGAACAAAGCAAGCAGAAAATCGTTTATTGGCTATTCCTACTGCTGTAGCTCCCTCACTTTCGCTCTGCTGCTACTAGTGTCGGCGGCTACGCAGCAAAGGCGGGCAACATTGGGCACGGCAACAGTGACATCAGAGAGACTGCCTTCAGGCGGGTGTATTGAAGTGTGCTAACGTGATGGAATTCACTAATAATTTCATTTCAAAATAAGTACTTCCTTGACACAAAAGTATCACTACGAAGTTTCTAGACCACTGTTTCAATAGTCAACTTCAATTTAAAGGGGCCCTGAAACACTTTTTGAGCATAGTAAGAAAATGCTCTCGATCGGTAGTAGAGGCTCCCGACAACACGCGAGCCAAATATTATAGTGCAGCATGCGGCGTGGAATTCACAATAAATTATCAAAGTCAGCTAAAAATTCCTTTCTCTTCTCTCGACAAATCACGTAATAAGCCCAAAAATCATTCTTAGTAAGCCCATCTATCAGCCATTGGCTGATTTGAACATGGCGCGCTTGGTCGTTATAGAGATCGCCGCAGGAGGCCGTCACTTGTTCACGCGTGCGTGCGTGATCACACTGAAAAAAGCCACGTATTCGAGTAAAAAAAAAAGAAGTGCTCAAGGTCACAAGGCGCACGTGACGTTTTTTGTTTGCCCTTCCCATTCCCCCCTGCTTAGCTTCCAGCGCTTTTGTCGGGACGAGAGAAGAGAGAAAGCGATTGCAGTGTGTGACAAATCTTTGTAACTCCGCTCTTACTGGACGGAATTTAAAAATTTTTGCGGCGTTGAATTTGTGAGGCAGTACTCTTTTTTTAGTAAATTAATTTCGTAATACCTCAAAAAAGTTCTTTAGGGCCCCTTCAATATTTGCCTTTAATGTAGATGTGGCACTTTAGGCTATCATGTTAACGCTTTCAGAACAAGGGAAGTGTGTGCACTTGGGCTGGTTAATTCACGACTTACTGGGGGAAAATGTGCTAACGGCAAGAGACAAGAAGAGATGTACTTTGGCAATAAAAATTTTGGATACCACAGGAGCACATGGCGAGCAGCACCTCGGTGCCTTCTCACAGCTACCAGAAAAGTTCTAGAGCACGCACTGCACCAGCGAATCCTGCTCTAGAGCACGCACTGCACCAGCGAATCCTTTTCTACCTAAAAGCCTGTGCTTCCCCTCCCTTGAACTGAAAGCCAGACAAATCACAAAGTGTTGCTTTTGCAGTCGCCGGGGAAGCACTAAGTGATGATATCACGACAAAAGTATCTATCTTGAAGTGGTGTGGTTTGAGCGCGCCACTTCTGCGCCTTGGTTCCAGAGGCTTTGCAGAACCGAGAATGTGCACATTTCATCAGTTTTTTTTAATCGACGCATGTGATAAGATTACTAAGCAATGGTAGCTTTTGGCGAAGCACGTTTGTTTTTATGGCCATGAAACGTCCGAAACGAAGACGACGAAGGGCCCACACCAAGCACTGCCACTACAAGTTACGTATTTTTGTGATGATATCATCACTCAGTGCTTCCTTAGCGACTACAAAAGTGACACTTTGGGATTTTTCTGGCGTTCCGCTGAGTGCACAGTTCAAGAGAGCAAAAGTGCAGGCTGGTAGGTAGAAAAGTATGCGCTCCGCGCTCTCAAGCTTTTCTGGCAGCCGTGAGAAAGCACCGCGGTGCTGTTTGCCACGTGCTCTTGTGGTACAGTACATTGCCACAATACAACAGTGCTGACTAATAACCAAGTGTTCGTTGTTTGAATATGTCCCTTCTTCTTGAGTTCTGTTGTTTGCAATGTTTTCCCGCCTTTCACAACAAGCCATGCATAAAATTTCTCAACCCCTCATGAAAGTGTTGCAGTTATGCAGTGCTACAGCCTGTGTGCTCACTGAAATGCTTGCTTCTTTTTGTGTCTTTTGGCAGCCATGCTGCTCTAACATTAATGAAGTAAGTGAAGGGATGCACCTTGCCATTTTGCACGGGCACATTTTTTTTTTCTTACAGCGAGACTATGCTTTAAACAAGCGAATGACATTTTCTTTCGTTTTTCATTTGTTATTTATGCTAAGATTCTACAGATCGAACAGCAGGAATAAAATTTGCTTTTGAAAAAGCAAAATAGCGCTGAAGATTATCTTGTCTACAGAATCTTTCCTTTTCATTTTTTTTACTCCATTACTCCTAAATTCCTAAATAATTCATTCTGAGATATTATCCACTAGCATTAGCTGTTGTGCCTTATACCATTAAGAAATTTTTCAGAAAGTTCATTGATATAAAAATTTTTAGAGGAATGATGGATGCCCAAAGCTGCAGAAAAGAACATATTCAGAGGATGTCTGCTGTATTATCTATCTGTGACCAGCTGCACTCATTCTTAGTCTAAAGAATATAGCACCTAAATACCTCTGTTATTTGTCAGAATGGCTGTTACACCTCTTTTAGACATTAAACAGAAACAACCTGTTTCCTCTTTTTTGTTTCTTTGTTCCAGGAGCACAGTGCCAAACTTCTGGAGATTTCGAATGTGGAAATGGAAGGTGCATAAAGTCTATTTTGCACTGTGATGGGTTCAACCACTGCGGTGATGGTTCTGATGAGTCTGCTTGCTTTGGTATGTTTATTGATACATATCTTTACCTCATAGTCTATACAGGCCAATACACACATAGATTAAGACGCCGGTAGCTCTCAGAAGCAGAAGAAAAAAACAAATGGCAACTAAAGAATTCAGATACAGTGTTGGGCAGGATACTCAAATTCTGTTCTGTTTCCAATATGAACACCAAGTGCAAAACAATATTGTATGGTAGACCATCAAGTTATCGTCATTTAATGCAACCAAATAACAAAGAAAGAGGTGACTATTGACTATTTATTTTTTGTTAATGTGTGCATATGTGTGTGTATGTACCTGTGTGCTCATTATTCATTTGGGCTAAATGCCCAAAATTTTCATTGTCTAATGTGGAATACCTAGTGCCCCGCCCCCAAGATTGCCCCATGGTAAAAATATAGGAAGTTAGCGTCACATGAAACATACCATAGACTGCAGTCATGCCTTTCTTATGCATATGACAATTTTTTTTAAAGATTTCTAATAAACAAATGATTTGGTGTTTATAAACCAGTACTTAGTTCATAACAAAAAGAATATAATATTTGAGACTGTTGTTGACAGCAACTGGTTAAAATTGAACAAGCTAAAGGAGACAGATGCACACACATTAGCTGCAGTCCAGGATGCAAATATCTGTGGTGCCATAGAAGTGTGAGCACTCTTTATTCAGTGGTTATTTATAAGCAGCCTAATTGATAGCATCTTGCATCAGAATATACATTACGAGCATTGAAGAATACTAATACAGAAGATATTAACTGAAAATAAACTTCTGACAGTCAGATTTGTTTGTCATGCAATAACTTTTGGGATGCCTTTTGTCCTTGTTAATTAATGCCAAAATAACTGGTACTGTATTAGACAACTGAAGCCACTTATTTCCCAATGTTCAGGCTTTATTAAATTACAAAATTTTACTTTATCCCCTTTTATGCTGAATGTGTGAAATCCTTTAACAATGCAGCTTATTACACAGGACCAAAAGAATATGATCTGGATGGGACAGGCGCCACTAACAGCTTTGACTATCCCATATTTCTGATCATCATTTGGCCCCATGTATTGCACTTCACCATTACAAAATATCCTTCAAAAACTTGCCCTGTCTATCCACTTGTCTGTGTCCATACCTTGTCTATATCCTTGCCTTTGTCTGTGCATATTAATGTAGATTTTCTCCTCTACAAATTTTATTGTCTGCTTTATCACACACCTTTGTTGTACTGCTGCCATCAAATAGACATAGATGGACTTTACCACCTTTGGCTTCCTATTTCACTCTGAATAAAAACTTTCTGGTGAAAACAACTATAAAAGATAGCTAAGCTAATCCTGCAGACACTTGCTTTTGTTTGCTTTTGTTTTAAATTAATGAGGCAAGGTTACAATATAACAATTCAGGAAGCTGGCGGTAAGTAATACTTTATGCCCTATAACATAAACCATCCTGTTGAAATGAAGTATCAATGTCATTTTTCTTTTAAAATTTATCTCGAACACTGTGCTATGTAAAGTAAATAGTAAAAAAACTACAATAGCATGTGCTTTGTCTACACGACCTTCAGAAACTTGTAGCTCTGTATAGGCATGCCAGTGAGATTTTTTTGCAACAAAGTTTGTTTTTGTGTGCACTTCTCCCAACAGCCGTGCCTGGTTCAGGAAGCCAGCTGTCACCTAGGGACAGCAACTGGTGGCGAAGTTTGACACCAAACTACTATTTTCCCAAGCAAGAAAGCTCGGCAGCTGCTGGAACCAACACACTCATCTTAATCACCAGCCTTGCAGGACTGGGCATGTTTGTTCTCACCACTGTTATGATCTTGATCAAGCTGCATAAACAGCGAAGACTTGAAGTGGTGGGCAGAGATGCCCTGCGAACCATCAGCGCAGACGTTGGTATGTATCCCTTTATAACTCTGCCATCAGTCACAGTATGTGTAGGTATGGTGAACAGGATTCTTATGGTGTGGCAGCCAACTCAATTACAGTGTGTTGAATGTAGTTTTTTTTGTCTCCTAAGAGCACCTCAAAATGCACTGCCATTTCATGTGTGTTTGTCATACAGTGCACTAGTAAGGCTGTTCAGTAATATAAAAAAGTGCAGCATGAATGACTCTCATCACAACTATAATGAAAGACATTACGGGTATCTCAAAATTGAGGTGCAGTACTATAGCGAGAACATCACTTATTTTCCCTTAAATTGCAGAAGGGTTTAAAAGCAGGCTGGTTGGTATTGATTATAGAATGGGATTCAAAAGGAAAGCAGGATGCGAAAGGAGTATAGAGCGAGATACAAAAGGAGGATTATATCAGTATGAATATTTCCTCAACTCTTTCCTCACCGTGCCTATTCAATTCAAATAATGTTTTACAAAATTGAGCTGTTTTCATGTAGGTGGTTTCATTGAAATAATTATGCCTCCCATCACGCCATCTAATGTGTAAATGCCTATAGCATGTAATATGATAGATACTATGTTTTCTGTTCTATTGCCAAATTGAACAAAACATGGACAAGGCCATTTAAAAGGCCTCTGGACTGCTGTACAGTGAGGAATAGAAAATTGACATGTTGAGTTTGCTGTTTGCAGAGAGTGACACAGGGTCTATCGGTCATGGACGGCACCCATTCGGCGTCAATGATGCTCCACTTTATGACCCACCACCATCTTATGAAGAGGTGATCAAGTTCTACATGCCACCACCCCCAGCTTACAATGTAATTGTCGAAGCACGTTCTGCAGCTGCTGTAAGCTCGAATCCAAACCCTAGCCACCACAGTGCTAGTGCGAGTGCCCCCTCTCATCACATGCGAGGAGGTGTTGAGAATGCAGCCTACATACCTGATGAGCTGCAGCACCCCTCTCGACAGGGAAGCAGCTCTTCTAGCGACCAGCGACGGTCATCCTCTTCATCCAAAGCAACCCATCTGCTCAGAGTTATCCTGCCTCCTGTGACCGTCTTTGATCGTGGTCCCCAGCGCAGAAACAAGTCAACATCTGTTGATCCTAAGCAGCTGGGCTTGCGTTGTGAGCCTTCTAGTCGTGGCCAGTCATCGCGGCATCGGCACAGATCTATCCCAGGAGTACATGGCAGTGGCAGCAGCAGTGTGCTTCCCAGCGGTGGCCTCACGCACACACTTCTTGATCGGCGTGCTCCTATGACCAGTGCCGAGTCACATGGCAGCCTCTCTAGTCCAGCAAGGGACCAAGCAAGTCCCAAGTCTCTGTCTCAGGCACAATGCCACTGTGCAGGGGCATGCTCTTGCGCGACTCCTTCAAGAACAAAAGCGCGCTACCTGCTGCACTCAACTGCTAAGTATCGCCATCTCGGTCATGGCAGTGGCAATACATCAGCCACAAGAATAGAGCCAGCTGAATGGTCACCTGAGAAAACAGCAAAAAGAGAGACTGCACGTTCCGGCGGTGAAAGAGCTACATCCGAAACCACAGCTAATGCCTGGGTTAATCCACCACTTGAACCACTGAAGACTAACCAACCACAAGGTCCAAGACAACCAACTTTCAACAATTCGGCTTGTGAAGAACCAAATGCTGACTTACAAGCAACTGAAATGACCGTGTCAAAGGACACACAGCCACTCATAAGGAGAACTTCATCACTGCCAGAGCTGGCAGCAGTGTTGCCAGCCCGTTTACGAGTGATGCCTCTAGAGGCAATGCCAGCCACTGAACAGAACTCTGCTGCACAATTTGAAGAAGAGGACTCGCCAAAGATGATTACAGAGTCAACCCCATAGTGTGCACTGTAACATAAAGCTAGAAAAGGTGTTCCTATGTTAAAACACAATGTATGTGTGCATGTGTACCATCCCTATGCTTTTGTGCTTTTGTGTGAATGTTAATTTCACTTGGCTAGATATGGGAATACAGCCAAGGCCCTCACACCAAGAACACTGCATTATGGCTTGCTGGTGTAAAAACTAATATCACCCCATAGAACAGACATGAGTGTATGTGTGTTCCAGTTTAAATGTATGTATTGCCAACAATAAAAGTATTATGGTGTGACATCCCTTTGAGACATACTTAGGATAGCCAGTCGAATGATTTTGTGTATTCCTGTCACACCCATATGTATCTAATGTGTGAAATTTGGACCTCCTAGTATTCAAAAATACTGGCATAATCATGAGAAACTCTGTAAAATAACATTTTTGGCATTTATGAGAGGGATTCACATATATCCGAGCAGCCAGCTCCCTCTCTGGTCATTGTAAAGTGTTTAGTCGTGTGTGTTATAGCTTACCTCAAACAAAACGCACCAGCACATATTTTCAGAAAGTTTTAGCTGTAAACAGTGGCTGGCCTCCTGAGCCAATACAATGTTTGAAAATAGTACTGAAAGCCATCATGTTTCTTCTTGTCCTATATAGTACTA
Organism: Rhipicephalus microplus; assembly: GCF_043290135.1. Taxonomy (NCBI): domain Eukaryota; kingdom Metazoa; phylum Arthropoda; class Arachnida; order Ixodida; family Ixodidae; genus Rhipicephalus; species Rhipicephalus microplus. Next base: position 150,781,371 of record NC_134710.1, on the reverse strand, counting down.
TGTCATCATAAGAGTAGGTAATAAATCATAAAGAAGGCATTTATTTTAATAATGAGCTGTCCTATGTCAATCAAAAATGAAAAAAGTATGAGGTGAAATGACTTCAAAGAAACCACAGATGTGTTTTCTGTGTAATCTATACAAGACCAATTGCAGCTACACAACACTTCGCAGGCTTACTTTCTGTGTGGTTTACTGCTGTGCAACGATAAAACCATGCACCAATAAACTAATAAATGATGTTATATGTAAGTATCTCAGTGTCATTCATTTATGGTTATTATTACTAATTCTAAGGTGCCAGCACAATTATTCTTTTTTTTATTTGCAATTAAGTTACTCTTGGTCCAAGTATTAGGTCCAATGAAGTTGTTTTATGAGGTCCAACTCTGTGACCTGCTTGACGTGAGGTTTACTTGGAAAACATTTATGCAGCTGCAGCTGTTACCCTAGTCAACTAAACATGAACAGCTTCCTGAAAAAAGCAAGAAAAAGGTGCCTATGGGTTTAAAGGTGTGTCTGCAGATTTCTGCGACACATGACTGCAAATAAGACTTCTCATCAAATAAAACACTACATGAAGTAAGAAAGCACGAGGCACAAGCCTATAATGCTACACAAAGTATTTGTATAAACACAATCACGTAAAAGTGCAAAAAGTTTGCGTGTGTCAAATTGCAGCTGTGGTCATTCTATCCTAGCCTGTCCTACTACACACGTGTAATCTAATGCGTCTTGCTCATGACAATCATCAATTAGCTAGCAAAGTAGCAAGTAAACACAAGTTTTGCAAAAGAATAGATATATTACCAATCGATGAGATTAGAGACAACTGTTCATGAGGGTAATAACCTTTCCTGCAATTGTATGTTTGAATGACAAGCTCAATCAATGCTAGACAAACAGGAAACGTGTTAAAAAGGGGTGCAAAGCTTTAGGTTTGGTATAGTAGAGACAATGTTGGAAATGTTTCTGAACATAACTACATCGGCCATAAGAAGAGATTCACTGCTTTCTTAATTGACTAATGGTCACTTACACTTCCCCACTAGTAGCAGAAAAAATGTTTCTGGCTTGTACTTAATTACTATATTACTATTCTTCAACGGAAAAGCAGCTGCTTTGAAGAATATGTGTTTGTGTCAGCTCAAGAAACTTTTGTTTGATTTTCATAATGCCCATTAAACAACCATTAATTTATACAAGCGAAGTGTTAAGGGGGGACAAGGGTCTTTAAAAAAGTTTATTTATTATCCTGCTGTCATGAAAATTACCATGCATGCATAGTATTGAATGTAGATTTCAAATATCTCATTTAGAAAAAACTAATGACAAATTTCCACATTAAAATTAAGTAATTTCAACAGGCCTTTATGGTAACTCGCAAAAAAAGTTAGTTTCAAAACTGCATGTTTTCTCTAAAAGGTTCATGCTTCAGGCTAAAGCAAACTAAATGTCAAAACGGCTATTTCTTTGATCAGAAATAATTTTTGAACTTGGAAGGTGAAAGTGAGCTTCCAGTATATAGAGAAGCGTATGATGGGGGGCTAGTTGGTAAGACATTTAGGAAAATTATAACTGCACAAAAAACGAGACACAAGAACGAAGTAGACAAGATGTAATTAGCTGGTATGTATCATATAATTACAATTCTATAGAGGTTCAGAGAAAAAAAAAAGCTTTAGCCTGTAGTTCATGTGCTGCAGAAGAGAATGATACTAAGTTCGTTTAGATATCTTCACAGAAACTTGATCAAAACTTCCCTAAGGCAGATTCAGTTAACAAAAATAACAATGCCAAGAAAACTATGTTTTCAATTTTAAAAACATTTGCAATTTCATACAAGAAATGCTATTTTGCCCCAGTATAAAATTTTTCCAAAACCTACTTTTGACTATAAATACTTCAAATTACAATTTTGGAAAGTCAGCATTTTTTACAATTTTGTGCTATTTTAAGACCCTCATTCTCCCTTAAAGCAAAACAGAGTCCCAGTGAGAATTTTTCACTGAAAATTCAACTGATGCAAAACTGTTTTAAAAGCAAGTTTATGACTCTATAATATTCACTACGACTTAACACAAAAATATCACAAAATTAACACAGACGTTCAACCACCTATGCAGGTGGCATCCTCAGTATACACTGGCATAGAATGAGCGAGAGGTCATGCCTCCGCTCATGTGGTGCCAGCATATACAGAGAATGCCACCAACATAGGTAGTGAAACGTCTATGTAAATTTGTTATATCTTTGTGTCAAGTCGGTGTGAACCTTTTACAATCAAATTCAACTGAAAAGCAACAACCAGAAGTGTATCAACACTACTTTTATATCAGAGTAATACAACTGTTACTTTGTTATGAGCCTCACTAGCATCGATGATGGATTATTGACATCTTTTGCAAGAACCAAACTTTGCTGCTTGATTCCTGCAAGAGCAAATGAAGAATAAATGAGAAATGCTCACAGAGGCCAACATATTCCTGTCTCCCTTGTATACACAGCACATTAGTTGCTCTGTGCCAATAGAGTACTTGTTATGCCACTTTTTTCATTTTTGTTTTCCAGGATGGTTCTGAATGAGGCAGGAAAGTTTTTATGCTTTATAGAACAAAGATATTTTAATGATGCACATTTTCACTTTAAATGATTGGATAACTACAGCTGTTTGAAAAGGTTTCACTATGCTGACAACTGCATTTGGGCCTGCAAGCCATCCTCATGCTAATAGCCCCACAATAATTATTAATTTTGAATTCACTAGCCCTCTAGCGTAGTACGTTGAGAAATTTTGGATGACAAATACTATTCTTGGGCATCTGATGGTACACTTATTATTCGTGAACTCATCATTCTGTTCATGGAACAGCATTGATAAAACTGTTTAGTTATGTAAACAGGTGGTCCAGCTCAGAATTCTCAACCTGAGCTAACAGTTTACATGGCTGAATACAATGACTTGCCTTAAAGTGAATTTGCTTGACTGAGTGTGTACATGAAACAATGGCTTAAGAGAAAGGGAGAGTACAGCACAGGAGTGATGTTGATGCAGTATTATAAATCGTATGCCCACAAATGACTTACATGCTAAGCATACACAAAACATTGTATTAGAATCGTGCACTTCACCAGGCTATCTTTGGAATGGAATTACCGCAAAATCCCAAGCAAGTGCTCCCTCCCCCTCTCACAGTGAAAGATAATTCAACAAGATTTCGAAAGGGATGCTTGCTCGGTCATAGATCAAAATTCAAGATGGTGATAGAAGAGTCGCTAAGAATAAAGAATGCACACCCGTGCTTTTATTTATATATTATTTGAATACGCAGGCATTCACCGTCTTTAGTCGCCCTCGTTGGGCGAATAAAACTGGTGAATAAAACAGTGAAAATGGTGGGATAGGAGTAGTGGTCGGGTGCGTGAAATCTCCTTGAGAAGGGAAGGGGTGCTTTCTCAAGTAGGGGCACTTGCTCGGGATTCTACGGTACATTTCTTGATATCTCTTTTAAGCATCATGATGCACTTTCTGCAAATGCATCAAATTCACATAGCATAATTGTAAAGCTGATTGATATGTGGGGTTTACTCTTTTGCTCTTTTTTTTTATTTGGGCATAACACATACAGGGTTTGCCCGCAAGGTAAGGCAAAAGGAGGACTTAAACCCCCTGACTAGGCCGTACCTCGCTGGGGCAGCAGAGACAGCGAGACAACAGAGACAGCGGGCAGCAGAGACAACGTCCAAAACCACCATATGATTATGAGAGACGCCATAGAGGAGGGCTCCGGAAATTTCGGCTACCTGGGGTTCTTTAACGTCATAATTGTAAAACACTCAATATTACATTCCAAACAAAAAAAAAAAGAAAAGAAAGGAATGTTAGTATGGGTGAGTTTCAGTAAATGAAACTGCTGCTTAAAAGGCCTCTAAACCACCTCTGAAAATATTTTGAACTTTTCAAGTAAACAAGCACATCGTGTGCAGAATGCCTTCGCGATAAATGATTCTACATGCAGCAGCGCTACAAGCTGCTGGTGCGCCACATGTTCCAAGAAACAATTCCCCCTTTTCCTTTCGGCCCTCCGTTTGACGTCAAAAACTTGAAACTCTGACGCGCAGCACATTGATGCTGTGATTGGTCAAGCAAGAGCCTGTGACTTCCGGTTAGTCTGCAACCAGCTGTCTGTGCTGCTTGTTGTTCATCATGTGGCCTGTGTGCATGAGCTTACAAGTCAGCTTCTGCTGCTCATAACACAGGGTCCATACCGGCACGATTCATATAAGCACAGGCCGGCACGGCAGCAGCTGTTCGCCCACAAACACACAGTTGATGGAGTCCACGTAAAAGTGGAGTCACGGTAACCAGAAGTAGACGGTGTTTCGAGCAGTGCGTTGGCAAAAATGTATGCCACGCAAGATTGAGAGAGGTGCTTGGCGAGAAAGCAAAGCGGCTTTGGGAGAAGATACCAATCCACGGTAGCGAAGAAGAGAGTGAAAGGAGTGAACACTGCATTCGATAATCAAACACGTTCAACTCCGCCAACACGTCTAACTTCGCCAGCACCATTTTGAAAAATTTTCACAGCTCTGTGGTCACAGCTCTGTGGTCAGCTCTGTGGTCAACTTTCCCCACCACACCTGATTTTCGACCTCAGGATGGTCTAGAGGCCCATTTAAATAATATTAATAAGCATATCATTAAATATTTATTTATTACAGTCAGACTTATTTCTTGCTTAAAAATAATCACATATTAGGCCCAAAAGGCATGCCCAGTTTGCTTTTTTTGTTGCATTCATTTTGACCCCAAAAAATACTTTTGACAATAGTCCTGAAGCACGGGATGCCGAACGATCGTCGAACATCGTAAAGTCTCCAGAAAGTGATCCTCTGCAGCAATACACAACTTAAGTTAAATTACTGCTAGTTTTCAACTCAAGAAGCCTGAACAAATGTGAACACTGCATTTCAAGCTATCTGAATAAATACACTGTGCATGACGTGCCTCTATAGTTGATGTGTACATTTTTGAAAGAAATATACTTTCTTAGTGCGCAGGGAATGTTTTCAGAAGGAAGATAGGGCCGTGAGATAGGACAGAGCGCACAATTACAACCAATTTTATTGCACAGATGGCAGGAATATATATACATTCAAGAGGGCGAGGAGATCACACACAGGTGAAACGACAAATGACGGCGCATGCGCCAGACCACCTTATTCCAACCTTGAAATGACAACCTAACTAAGATACTCGTAGTTGTTATCCGACAGATTGACAGACGGGGCACTTACAAACTCAGTTCCTGCTTTGCGAATCAAAAAAGCTTCATATATTTCACGTGCCCTCTTGTCCTTATACCTTGCCATTACTTGGCATTCATCAAACTTCGGTGTGCACCCACAATTTGCACAGTGACTTGCCAAGTGGCTGCCCACTGATCCGCGCATCAGATTTGCGTGATCCCTAAGGCAATCGTTCAGAACGCGCCCCGTCTGACCGACGTAATCGACCACATGATAAATAAATCAGATGCACAACTCCTATAATACATTAAACAAGCTGAGCTCTCTTTGTAAAAGAGTTAACTACGACGGATCTTTAGATGTCGGGGGCATTACGAAGCACACAAAGATGTTTGTGGAATGTATTATAAGCATTGTGTATCTGATTTATTTATCATGTGGTCGATACTACGTCGGTCATACGGGGCGCTGTCTGAACGATCGCCTCAGGGAGCATGCAAATCTGATGTGCGGATCAGTGGGCAGCCACTTGGCAAGTCACTGTGCAAATTCTGGGTGCACACCAAAGTTTGATGAATACCAAGTAATAGCAAGGTATAAGGAAAAGAGGGCACATGAAATATATGAAGCTTTTTGATTCGCAAAGCAGGAACTGAGTGTGTAAGTGCCCCGTCCGTCAATCTGTCGGATAATGAATACGAGTATCTTCTCAGTTAGGTTGTCATTTCAAGGTTGGAATAAAGTGGTCTGGCGCATGTGCCGTCATTTGTCGTTTCACCTGTGTATGATCTCCTCGCCCTCTTGAATGTATATATATTCCCACCATCTGTGCAATAAAATTGGTTGTAAGTGTGCGCTCTGTCCTATCTCTCTGCTCTATCTTCCTTCTGAAAACGTTCCCTGTACACTAAGAAAGTATATTTCCTTTAAAAATGCAATACCATCAAGCCCAAGTAGCCACTCTTTTGAAGTGTACAATTGTACACATCAACTATAGAGGCACACATCGCTGATGAAGGGAATGCACATGCCACTGAGCCATTCTGGCCATGATTGTCCATGGTTTAATAGGTCCGTAAGTTCAACAAATAAAATCATTTAGAAATAGCTTGACCTTCTAACCGTTTTGGATGGACAGAGCTCATCCTTCCCAAACTGTGCCTAGAGTGGCAGATCTGTTTGAGACGATATCTTCCTATGAGCGTTTTGAACAAGACGATCATTTCCAAGCTAGTTCATGTCAATTCATAGATTCCAACAGTTCTTCGGAAATTTTGTTAATTTTAACTGCAGTTTCAGATTTTTTCAAGACCTGCGTTTGAAAATGCCCAGTGAAAACGACATGTGTGTGACTTGTGCGTAGTCATGAAAATATATATATATATATATATATATATATATATATATATATATATATATATATATATATATATATATATATATATATATATATATATATATATATATATATAAGGGAGAGAAGTGTATACCTAAGGGCTCATATTTCCGTGTTTTAACACAATATTAATGAGATATAACAGACAGTAATGCCAAGGAATGTACAGGGGAAGTTATTAGAACCAATGGAATGTAAATAAGAAGAAAGAAAAGTGGATGAAAAAATTACCAGCTGTGAGCAGGAAACGAACCTACGACCTTCGAATAACGCATTCGATGCTCTAACCACTGAGCTATCACAGCGGCCGTCCCTCCATCCACTTTTTGGGGTTTATATGTGAATTTAGAAGTAGGAGTGACAGTCAGCGCCATCTATAAGCCAAACAACGAGTGTGAAAACACTCTTATTCGCATGTTTGGCGTCACGTAACACGTGAACTTATTATGAGCAGGCAGCTGATTAATTGTCCCTCTTATACAACCTAAACACGCCAAGTCTGCCAGTACGAGACCCTCGTTCAATGAAATAAGGGAGAGAAGTGTATACCTAAGGGCTCGTATTTCCGTGCTTTAACACAATATTAATGAGATATAACAGACAGTAATGCCAAGGAATGTACAGGGGAAGTTATTAGAACCAATGGAATGTAAATAAGAAGAAAGAAGAAAGAAAAGTGGATGAAAAAATTACCAGCTGTGAGCAGGACCTGCTCACAGCTGGTAATTTTTTCATCCACTTTTCTTTCTTCTTTTTTCTTATTTACATTCCATTGGTTCTAATAACTTCCCCTGTACATTCCTTGGCATTACTGTCTGTATATATATATATATATATATATATATATATATATATATATATATATATATATATATATATATATATATATATATATATATATACAAGTCTTTAGTCATCGTACAGCTAATCAGATGGTAATTATTCATTTCACACACCGAAGTTTACCTTGAAGACTTCACATGTTATATTTGCCAGTTTCTCATATAAGACATTATTTTGTGAATCTTCAAAGACATTAATAAGCAGAGACAAAATTTAGTAAGCTAATTTGAATTATTATGCACTTCAATTTTTTTCATCAGTCAAATATGCTTTTTAGAACCAAGGTATTTCATGACAAGTTGGAAAAGAATAACTTTATAGACAGAAAAAAAATCTCTAAAAAAAATAAAACGGCTAAGAAGTTACATGACTTAAGAAATGAAACCATGAGGCACGACAACGCCCTATAGTTATTTATTTTGCCAAAGAAAGAAGATACCAATAACTGGAGGAAACAAATGGTGGCTATACAAACAGATTATTAAAAGGTCCAAACAAGAATAAATGTCAGTGTCCTGGATACTAAAGAAAGTTCATCGCCAAGTTTGCTAATTGAGTACATATTGGAATGTCGGGGTCAGTCTATAATAAAAGGTTGGAGACGGCATCGATGAAGCAGCACAGTGAAGGAAAGTGCAAACTGGAGCTTCTAGAAGACCAGCACCACTGCAGGGTGGTACAGCAGGCACCTATCTTGATGGGTGAAATGGTCACTACTGGGCCCGCAGGCTTGTGTCCTGAACCCAAAAGCCTTAAGGTTGCCTTGAACAGTCATTCGCCCACATGTTATCACTTATTTATTTTTTGTTTACCTTGTTTGTTTGCTCCATAAACTGGCTCCTACCCACTATAGGGGATTATCCAAAAAGCCAGCGGTTAATGCAAATGACAACATTAAGGAAAAGGCAAGGAAAAAAACATGTCACTTTTTTTAACAAAATCTTGTAACTTAACATGGAAGAAAATAATAAATTAATGAAGAAGTTACAGGCATTAAAAAATCAGCCACACTGTTTTTGTCTTTCTCTTTGCATTCGTCATCAACCATTTCCTGTTTCCACTCTTTGAAGTTCTTCCACGCTCCAATGCACTCCATATGGTTTTAGTTATGACTGTACCTCCAACATGTGCAAAACACGCTTCAGGAGTCTGCGTGCAATAGTCATCACATGGTCTATATCCAGACATGGTTAAAGTGCAAAAATGCTCATGTAGCTTTAGGCACACATTATCGAACCCAATATTGTCAAAAATATTGTGGAGCTTTTCACAACATTTTTTACAGTTACTTCGAGATGTTGGATCCCATAGATATCCATTTTTTCCACTAGAAATCTGTTTCATGAGGCGTAGTGAAAGGTGGTGAAAACCAAATGCGATTTCAAATTTTTACTTTGGTTAAGTTTTCCAAGACTAGGCGCGAGGCAACTAGGCAGACTTTAATTTTATTTGCCGACTCACGGCCATAGCTAGGACTTCATTTTGAGAGGGGCTATGCAATCGAGGAAAGTTATGCAACCCCACTGCGTACGTAGCAGTTGTCCGAGTTTTACGTCCCAAAACTACAAAGTAATGATGGACGCCATCGTGGGGGGGTGCCAGAAATTTTAACCACTCGCTGTTCTTTGACATGCACATAAACCTAAGTATGAGTGCCTTTATCATTTCGCCTCCACCAAAATGCGGCTGCTACAGCCAAAATTAAATCCCATGATGTTCGGGTCAGCAGTCGAGCAGCATAACCAGAGTATCACCACGGCAAGTAACCTCTCGGTGTGCGTGCATGTGTGCATAATATATCATGGATGTGAAAAATTTTTGGTGGTTGGAGGTAAGGGGAGGGAATTTGAACCTAGGCCACAATGCCACAGTGAGGAACACTGAATTTATTTGGGCATTTGTAGAGCTCTTTCATAAGTACACAAATCTGAGTACATGCGTGTTCTTTTGATTCTGCCTTTGTCAAAACTTGGCTGCTGTGGCAAGGAATAGAATCTGAAACGTCATGCCCAGCACTATGTAGACAAATTTGCTTCTATTTTCCATTCAAGGTTAATCAGGTTAATTTGACAGCACATGACAATACACAAAAAGTCCCTTATTGCAATAACAGTTATACGACTCACTTTTCACTACAGCTTGTTCTCAGAAAATCATGTTCTGGACAGTTTTGACAGGGACGCTAAGTGTCCATATTAATGAGGCATGACTGTAGGGCAGGCCAAAGCACATACTTCATTAATACACCTGGAAAATTAATAAAGTGACAAAAGCTACTTTGACAGGCACATTTTTTACACAGTGATAAAAGCAAGACTACTCTGGTCGCGCACTGCAAATCAGGAACAGTTAGGTACTTCATGGAAATGTGGCAAAATAATTAGAGGTAAATCTTTGAAAGAAAAACATAGAAGCATACGGCCAATATGTTCTTTACGACTGTCCGACACATTTTTTTATACCAGCCATTCAAACTAAAATTAATGAACACTTTGTGACCAGTATCCAATGTATTTTTAAAGGTGGTGTCCATTCTAGTCGAGAATATATACATATTTTTTCATTTTAGAAAATATATTTCTCAAACGTATTCTCAAACCTTTACTTCAACTCACCCTATCCATTAGACAAAGCGAAAGTTGTGGGGGATGTCAATAAATGACTAGTAATGGCAAATTAAAGTGACCCAGGTAATTCTGTGTACTTTTCTTCAATGTAATCATAAAGCCTGCCAAAATCTTTTTGTATTATTCTCTTGTGCCTTGTAATTTTAACACATGATTAAATAGGCCCCGTCGCGGTGGTCTAGTGGCTAAGGTACTCGGCTGCTGACCCGCAGGGCGCGGGTTCGATTCCCGGCTGCGGCGGCTGCATTTCCGATGGAGGCGGAAATGTTGTAGGCCCGTGTACTCAGATTTGGGTGCACGTTAAAGAACCCCAGGTGGTCAAAATTTCCGGAGCCCTCCACTACGGCGTCTCTCATAATCAAATGGTGGTTTTGGGACGTTAAACCCCACAAATCAATCACATGATTAAATAATGCAAAATGCCTTTTGGTATTTCTTTTTCAACAAAGGTGACAAAAGCAGTATCATACCTTCAGAAAAAAAAAGGACACAAAATAAAGGACAGGTTTTTGATGCATACAAACATTCACCCTTCAAAAGGGTGAAATGGTTAAATAATGTGGATAATTTCTCACGATCCCCCCTCCCCATATTTGCATTGATACCTTAATGAAAAGGTAACTTAAAGGGTTTATGAACCACTTTTAAAAGTAATCATCAAATGACTTCGGTATCCGAATTTATTACCTCCCAAATCAATTGCAGCCAAAATTTATCAAGTCCAGCAAAACCGAGCAGAATCGCAGGGATTTGTTGCACATCTTAAGTCTATATTTTTCTCTCCTATCCTGATGAGTGTGCCGGAAGCTAAGTCGGAAAAGATGGCACGGCGGAAAAAAATTGTTATGTCACTGCACATCATGACTTGGAGCGCATCGGATCAAAAACGATCGCTCTCCTGTTGTTATTTTTGTGCATGAGTGTGGCTCACTGTGTTATGTAACCAGACTACAAAGTGCCTGCCAGCACACGGTGCCAACCGTGGCAAAAAGCGCATCTCAATTGAACACCGCACTTGATTTATGCCAGCTATTGGCCAATAGCGTGCTACCCCCAGTTCGACGACAAACAGTGGGCACTGGCAGCTCTGAGGTGAGAGAGGATGGGCCTCTACATGAAGAGTGTGCTTGAGAACATGGTAACTTCATGCACCGCTTGTAAGCTCTCCTTGCTGAGCATGATTGCAAGATTTGGTTGAGATGATCACATCAGTGTCTGCTATCCCCAGGATGTGTTTTCTAATCAAGCCCGTGGAGTGGTTCATGACACCTTCAGCATTACCTCATTGAACTCTAATAAATATCTGCGCAAAATTTTCGAATACCTACTAATGACGATGTTACAAACAATGACCATCATAACACAGTGTTCACTACTTGCATGAAGCCAACATTAGTATTTATAAATTCCAGACCATGCCTAGTTGAGACATCTTGTATTAATACAGATACATAAAAGGAACCTTGAAACACTTTTTGACCATATTAAGAACATGTTGCCAATTCGAAGAATAGTGCCAGATTGAGCTGCTTAGTCCACAAGAGCGAAATTGAACAACAGGTCAGACATGGTGAGCTTTGTATGATAAAAATGACACTAACAACCACAGGTTATTTAGGCAAAAGCCTAGGATATGTCATCACATGCAAAAAATGGCCATTGGCATCAACTCGAGTGAGACAAAAATTATCATCATTTGTTGCATCCTTTATTGCACAACTAAGTCACATCATTATGACATCACGTGACATTGTCTTTTATTCAGATGTGGGCCAAACCCGAAGACACCGCAAAACCAAGTTGGCAGCAGAAAGCTTCCTGTGGGAGGGGAGATCAATGCAATTGACCAAGAAGAAAATGAGGAATAAGTAGATGGCATTTGCCTTTTAGTCTTCTCAGGCAAGTGCATCAGGGACTGTTTGACTTAGGTTATGTATAGAAAGCAGGATCTGCACAGATAACAAGAACAAACAACTAGCAAAAAATCAAATATTTTCAAGCCACATTCCAGCCATTCTGTATATGATTCATCCGTGTAACTGTGAGTGGAGTATTATTTCACTGCATGCAGCAGAAAACTTAAGAAATAGTATTCCTAAAAGCAGCCCAAAATAGTTTTTTTTTCCTTTTCAGTGTTGTTACTAGCTCGAGGATGCAACAGGCATTGCCTAATTTCTGAGTAGTAGTATTGTCACTCATATTTAGTTGAATGAATAAAAATGTACGTGCAGCAAAGAGGGGTTGGAAAGACTGTTAGGACTGGACACATTGAGGGCAGAACTTTGAATAAATGTCAGTTCTTGTCTTCTGCCTGCTGTTACCGAGCATATGGAGCACATATGCCTCAGTGGCAGCGCCATGTTTACGTTCGTGCAGAAGGATTGTTTGGTGTAATGCGCATGTTTTGATCGTTTGCCTTGCACTTATGGCGAAGGAGAATCATTCAGAACATTATGCAGCCAGCACTGAAGCAGTGATGAATGGCGAACTTAGATCCTCCGTGTTTGCAGGGTCAGAGTCCATGGTAACGCACGCAATGTGGGACACAATTTTGCACAAGATTTGGAAACAAAACTTGCCTGTTATGAAGTGATACCCACACACATGCACATTGTTTAGTCTTGAGATTCTTCTTGTTTATGTGCACATGAACACGCTTCTCGGGACAGCTTTTGTGTGCGGTCGCACAGGTTTGTGATCACCTTTTTCAAGCAGTGCATTCTAGATTCTTGTCCTATTTTTATCTAATTTACACTTACTTCTCGTGCGGCAGTCAAATATTGCACAAATCACCATTGCAATGTATGGAATCGATGGGAAATGCAAGAGCCGCACAGCTTGACTCGGTCTCGTCTGCTATCATTGTGACGCTGATGTATATGCCAGGATCGTACCCCAGAGTTCCGAAATGTGATGCATGTACTTGCAAGTTATGTATACAAGGTGTGCCAAATATGCAGCATGATATTTAAAAAAAAAAAGGAACGCTGCTACGCGAAGCACACAGAATGCATATTATTTCTTGTAATCTGTAGTAGCCACTACTTTGTTCATGAGGTTTAGTTAATTATACCTAATTAGGTTTTTAACTCAATAAATGCTCGTTCAATCATTAAAATGCCAAGTAGGCATATGTAGGCATGTTTAATTAACATTTAATTGAGCTATTTTGAACAACATAATGATTGCGTGCTCACTTTTTTTTTTTGGCAAATAAAGGCCGCAAGATCTGAAAAATGACGACACTCGACTGCAGTGTGCATCAGAAAGCAGCACCCTAAAAAAGGATCACTGTGAGGTAGCAAGTCAAAACTTTGCTCCTACCTTTTGCTGGTGGGAGCATAGTCGCGTGTTCCTTTCAATATTTCGAATGGTTTCTTTACCAGCCAAAAAAATTAGCACATAATTAGCAATTGTTGAAAAATAGGACAGTTAGATGTCTTTCGAACATTCCTACATACCATGAAATTCCGAACAATGCCCTCCCCCCCCCCAACTAATGTTCGCACTGTTCCAAAAAAGTGCACCCCCCTCCTCCCAATACAATACAATCAGGTTTTGCACTGCAGCCCAATTGCTCCAGGCATGCTCCACACCGTTCGTTGCTTTATGTTTGCAGTGAGAGGTCAGCTATGCTTATGCAGTCCTATGCAGTGGCAAAGAAAATCGAGATTATTCAATGGCATCGTGAAAACGGAAAGAACGTGGACCAGACATCTCAACATTTCAAGCTTCAAGCTCAACTGGAAGTGGATACAGGAATGGGAAAAGAATTTTGATAATTTGCTGCAGCTAAACTATGGAAAGGCAAAACTTCAATGGAAGCTCAGTAATAGCACACCAGTGTTCAGTGAACATGTGGACAATGTGCTCTTCAAGTACCTTGAGTGCGAAAGAGGCACAGAGTGTGCCGTCAGTAACTGGATTCTTTCTGAAGAGGTCGTCAAAATAGCCACCAGCATGCAATCGGGAAACTTCACAGACTCCAGCCAATTAATATTTGCGCACTTTATTTTTTGGTGCAAAAACTTTGCCGTCATCTTGAATTTTGGTGCCTTTCAGAGATAGCAACCCCCCCCCCTCCTATTTTTTTGAAGGATATTTTGACTTCGTTGGAGAGGGGGGCACTTGCTCAGAATTTTACGGTAGGCCTCATTGACACTTTAATGATTAGATGAATATTTGTCAAGTTAAAAACACAATTAGGACTAATTAACTATAGTATACTGGGAGTGAAATACACTAGGTGTGCTTTGTATAACAATGTTTCTCTTTTTTAAATAATGCTGCACAATACACTCAGACCTGTATATAATAAACATGGATGTAACAAATTATTGGTTATAATGAAGTAAGTGAAGTATAGTTGTCATATACAGAGTGTTATGAATATACCTTTATAACAAATTTTTAGATGTAAAGAAGCATTTTTGGGGCAGGTGTGACTGCTATAATGAGGTTTGAGTGTATTTGGGACATCTTGAATATGCATGGGTACTTTCAGCACTGTACTTCCCCGCTTACGTCAAAAAACACATTGCAGCTATTCATTGAAGCTGCTGGGGTATGCAGCCAGGGGCCACATATCTTACGACTCACTCGTGGTCTCTAAAACCCCATGCAAGCGGGGCAGTGAACGGCAGTTCTCTTCCTGTGCCTTATGTGTGCTGCACCTCATGAGCTAGACGCCTTGGCATACATGCCTAATATTGTAGTGAAAGCATTATAAGGCTCATCAGCAAAAATATTTTAAGAGTTCGAGTGAACACAAATGGTACCAAAAGTGAGGTGGACTGGTCCAGGAGTTAGTGCAACACCAAATGAGATGCAGAAAGCTTCAAAGGTAAGTGAAGGGCTTGTAGTAATAAGTCTAAGCCAAGTGTTTACTACTGATAGTAAGTGCACATATAACTGAAAGTTAATTAAAAGTAGAATAAATGTGAATTGAAATGAATTAAACTAATAGTGTATGCAATTGAATCAAATGTTAAAGTAAACTGATGGTGAAATAAATGCTCCTCAGCAACGAAGCCTCGGTAAGAAGAGCCAGAGGTGGTTTAGGAGACCAAAAAAGAAATAGAAATAGGAAGCAATAGAAAGTAACAATGCAATCAACTGAGAACATCAAAGCAATTTATCGGGTGTCTCACAAGTGCATTGACTTTTGTTTGTACCCTCCTTAGCTTAGGCAAAAGGCCCTATATAAGTTTTGAGCTACAATAATTGAAAGAACTTTGAAATGCACAACCGAAATTTCGCTGCTCTCAGCGATCAAGCTATCAAGTTGGCAGAGACAAAGCTGGTACACACCACATATTCATGTAGTGCGACCAGACCTAAGCACATGAGCACAAGCTTCCGCTACAACTTTGTTGTACAGTTAGAAAACGACACTTGCATGTAGCTGGTTCTGCTGCACAGTCTATAATCTGTGGCCACCACTGAATGCCATGACATGCCAGTATATCAACCACACTCTAAGATTGGTTTTTCTGTGCGATGGGCCTCTCAGAGTGCAGTGATGCGAGACAGCCCCATCTGTCATCTTACATAGAGAGAAGAGAGCACCCACCTCAATTGAAAGTAGTGGTTAACGCAGTGGAAAGAAAAAAAAATTAAATGAAATGATCAAGGCAGGCCGTGATATGCACCAATGGGACGCTTATGTGGGGCCTTGCAACCTTATCATTTCCCCGCTAATGTAGCAGAAACTAGAAACTGGAAAAAGTCTGTAGCTGCATCATGACAACCTCAACACCGCTTCTACTTGAAGGATGTGAAAAAACTGCAGCAGGAAATTCACAAAGCAACAGAGCCCAATAGTGAGGTCCCTCTATGATTATTTCGGAGGGTATCAAATTATCAATTTTTGTGCCTCACATATAGTACCCTTACGTAGGACCCTTTGATGACATACATATATGAAGAAATACAAATGGTGTTTCAGGGCCCCTTTATTATTAAAAGAAAGCTGATTGAGTGAAACACATAGTTCACACTTTTTTAAAACTAGTTTTTGTCAAAATAGCAGTTAAATTGAATAATTTTCCATAAGAACCAACAGGTGGAAAAGCAATGTGACATACAGGCTGTCTGAACAATAACAGACTCGGACACGGGCTGGCCGACATTTCAATAGGTGGACCTGTCTTTGTCAAAGGCACAACATTATCCTTGGCAGGTTAGTTCGAAGGGTCAACTAGTGACATCACATCATGTGGTGTTGCTGTCAGAACCTGTCGGCCAGCCTGTGCGAGGCACTTCATTTCTGTTCAGACAACCTTTACAAACACTATATGGATCACAAAACACAAAGTACGGACATGATGACTAGACATAACTTTATCATTAATCAAAGCTCCAAAGTAATAACTCAATAAATTAAGCACTTTAATTCACTGAAATTCTCTAAATAAGCTACTGAGAGTATCCACAGAAAGCAACAGGCGTTATGAGAAAAACAGCGAAGGCTATCAGCCCATAGTTCTGTTATGAAAGCCATTCTCCAAGCACTAATTAACAATAAATACCAGTCCAACGCATTAACTGGTATATGCGGCCCATCCGACAAAGGTCTTCATCTTGTTGCTAAGTAAAGTCGGTCAGGGGTTGTCACCTGATAAGCCAAAGATGGTGAATGAATGTTTGCTCGAGCTGCAAACTTGTGGCCTGCAATGTCGACCCAAAATTCATTCTTCAAGATGAAGTCATTCGTCAGCACCTGTGGCACACCATTCTCGTCCTTGTTTTCCACAAAGCCCAGGCACACCTGCAAGGCCACCAGCAAGTTGCCAAATGTGCAAGGTCGTAGAACTACAGGTGTACACCTGTTGATGAAAGTTTTTTAAAACACAGAAACCACAAAAAATTGGTTTTCTAGCATTGTGTGCTTATCATCACGTAATACACCACACATAGTACAACAGCTAAGTGTATCTGTGCTCTTCCCATATGCTTGCTTAGTCTGCAAGAAAATTTGCCTTTCCTGTGGCTTTTATGTGAAGAAAACTTAGGAAAGCTAGTAGTATGTAGTCTTGCTGTTTTATTGGATATATTGAGAAATTCACAATACAGAACTTTATTCGGATATGCCAGGGCTCAGCAATAGTGAAGTACCATTAATTTACAATTAAATAATAAGCCTAACTATGCCTACTAGTATACAAAAAGATCCTTCCCATATTTTTCCAATTAACCCAATTCTACACAAGCTACGTCCACGCAATCTCCCAAGCTTCTTAACATCATCTGCCCACTCACCTTCCTACTGTGCCCTACCTCGCTTGCCCTCTCTTGAAATCTGTAAGCCTTAAATCGGTTATCTTGCCGTTTCATTAGATGGCTGGACATATCCAATCCTTCTGGGTTCTGATTACGATGTCCTTAGGTTTCATTTCACTCACTCTTGCTCTCTTTTTGTCACTTAAAGGGCCTCTAAACCATCTCCGATAATTTGGTTAAAACATTTTAAGTAAACGCACCCACTGAGTTAAGAATGCTGTTTCGATCAACAATTCCAATTGTGCCAATGCTAAAAACTGTGGACGCACTAAAAATTCCTAGACATGACCTCTTGTCCTCTCTGTACCTTGTGGAATCCCCAGAGCTGGCTTTGCCGACACCATTTGTGTCTGGTCATGGCATCCACAAAAAGAACCAGTTAACCTGCTTGGAGAAATGCACATCTGCCGTTCTTTATTCTCTACCAGTGAGGAGCAGCACTCGGTCAAGAGCAAAGACAAGCCGACAAAAGAAACAAAGCGAGAGAAAGAGCTAAACAAGCTAAAGCCATGTTTTTATTATCACGAGCATATAACTCTGCCATTATGGCACAGTTTCCAGCAGCTCTTAAAGTTATGTGGTTGTTGAAGACT
This sequence comes from Rhipicephalus microplus, assembly GCF_043290135.1. Classification (NCBI taxonomy): domain Eukaryota; kingdom Metazoa; phylum Arthropoda; class Arachnida; order Ixodida; family Ixodidae; genus Rhipicephalus; species Rhipicephalus microplus. The sequence goes on along the minus strand of NC_134710.1, from coordinate 150,763,381 downwards.
TATGCAGAACTGCAACACCACAACTGAATTTCGACCTCAGGGTGGTTCAGGGGCCATTTAAAGCTGCTTTCACGCACACATGAAAACATCGATATCACAATACTTTGTATTTCATAGACTTGAGCAAATATTTGAACGTTTCGAATATTAAAGCAAATAGTAGGGTATTTGAATTCACTTTGATTTGAATTTAAATTACTGAAAATTTCGCAGTATTCGCAAGAAACAAACAGACGCATATTATTTTGAATGAACCACCTGTAAAAGTGGTTTCACTGCAGTGTAGGAATGCTAAACCGTGAAAGCACCTATCCAAGAGAAATGCGTTTTGCCGCGAAACCCCCCTTTCACTTTCTGAGCATTGTAAGAGAATGCTGCTGATCGGTAGTCGAGGCTACCGAGGACACACAAGCCGCACATTATAGTGCAGCACGCGGCGTGGGGTTCACAACAAATTCTCAAAGTCAGCGGAAAATTTCTCTCTTCTCTCGGCAAATGACTCGACAAGCTCAGAAAGCACGCGTGACGTATTTTCTTTCCTCGTGCTATCCCTCCCGGCTTAGCTTCCAGCACTTTTGTTGGGACGAGAAGAGAGAATTCACTTGCAGCGTGCGACAAATCTTTGCAACTCTGTGCGTACTGGAAAGATTCTAAAAATTTTTGGAGCGGTGAATTCATCGGGCCATAAGCTTCTTTAGTGAATCCATTCCATGGCACCTTGAAAAAGTGTCGCACGGCCCCTTTAAATAGAAATATTACTCTCAAATCAATACATTTTATTAGGCTTAAAAGCTTGTTATGATGGCTTATATGCTCCGAGTAAAATAAACTTTAAAATGTTACATATTATAAGGGTTATGACTCGCATCCTGCCAAAGGTCAAATCCTGCTACTACTCAAAGTCGTTTTGACTTCTTTTGAACGGAAAAAAAAATGGCATTTGAATAGACACCCTATTTCAATTTTTGAAAAATATTGTGCAGATTAGTTGGGCCATAATAAATATGCCTGTTTTTCTTCATATGTCATATTTACTATTCGAATACGATTCGAAATTATTCGACCAAAATCACTATTCACTGTGAATTCGCTTCGAGCCTAAAATTCACTATTCGCACAAGCTTAGTATTTTAATCATGCTAAGAAATCATTACATAACTCTCAACTGCATCAGTGCCTAGTGATGCTTGCCAGAAGCACTTCTGAAAAAAGTGACAGAACCAAGCGCTCACCTAGAATTGGCTAAGAAAAACGTTCCATAAAATCACTTTATTAAAACAAATCTTTGCTTGAGATCTGTTTTGTATGGCTCGTTGACTTTCTATATTTATGCAAACATATACAACTGTAAAAGAAAGAAGTTCTGAAACTACAACACATAATAATCGCACTGACTGCTTTTTAACCTGTGGCATCTGAGCATGGAGATTTGCACACATGACGTTTGTCCTTGCGCAACAGCTTCAATTTTCGCTTGTGTAACCCCATGAACAGCCTTGTTATGTATGTGCTAATACACTCGTGAATTTAAAATTTATCTCTCGGCCCATTGTTTTTGTCTCTGCTTTTTCCCAAAAGAAGTTCCATGTTTGTTACCACGGTAGCATTTTGATTGGTGCACTGGATGACCTAGGTCACAGTGTTAGAAGTATAGGTGTAACGACGAAGCGCCACCGCCGTGCCCTCGCTGCGCTCAACTTTGGTTTCTCTGCTCCCTAGAGCCACGAGATGACAGGAGCAGTCACATGGCTCACAGCCGAGTGAGTGGCGAGCGGCGCTGTTTATACCATGGTGTTGTTCAAACAAAGCAGTTGTTGTCACATTGTGCTCTTGCTTTCCTTGTTTTTTTTGTGTGTGTGCACGATGAGAGTCCATGCTGTTCTTGTGAGCAAGTCGTGAAATGAGAAAGAAGTGTTTTGAGCCCCAGTGCAAATCTGGCTAAGACACATGCACGGAAGAAGTCCACTAATCCTTCAATGAGACATAAATGAAAAAAAGGCAACATGTGGAACCAGCTACACCTATCAATGATGAATAAGTGTTCATGTTGAATGAACAGGCCAAATGCCCTTAGCAACTATCTCCAGAAGTTACCCCAGTTTTTTCAATACACTATAACAGATATAATCTCTCCCACATCCTAAAGAATAAGCACAATCTGTAACTGGACACACTCTTGTTTAACTTTTAGAAAACAGTGCACAACCTTTACCCCAGAGAGTGCCCTAAGCATGAGTGTTAGGCCCGTTATTACTTATACTTTAAATCGATGACATAGATGACACACTTAATGTTAAAATAAGATTGTATAAAGATGACTGTATAATATACTCTATTATTGACTCTACAAATAATCAACTGCAATTGAACGAAAAGTTCACAAACTTTTTCAGTGATGGCAAGCTTGACGAATGTCATTAGACCTAAAAAAGAAATGTTGTCATGTCTATAACAAAGAGAACACAAATTCATTAAACTACACAATTGATGATAACATCCCTTCTCCCATCAAGCATAATAAGTACCTTTGTGTGAGCCATCACAGTGATCGGCACTGGATTGATCACATAACAGAAATCACTAACAAAGCAATTTTTCAACGGCATTACCTAAAACGTTCCCTTTGCCGTTCCTCAACTGACATGAAGCTTCGAGTATTCAAAATACTCGTTTTATTCTTGAGTACTTTAATATTGTTTTGGACCCCTTCATTCATGTAAATATTAACAAGTTAGAAAGGGCCCAAAACAATGTAGTAAGATTTATTTTTAATCGCTGTGATAGGGTCTCGATCTGGGGTTTGGTGGTGAAACCTAATCTAAAGCATACCTAAAAGAGAAATAAAATCACATGACTATGTTTCATGTTTAATATACTTAAAGGACGCCTCAACATAAGTAGCATATTCAAGCATGTACAGTTCTCATTGGCGGTGACACAGACTTTCATGTTTTTTAAGTATTCTTTCTTTCCACAAATGATAATAAAGTGGTATGCATAAGATACACACACAATTGAAATTAACAGAATGAAAATGTTTTAATCGTTGCTTGCCAGTTGATTACCTCAAGTTCCTTGCTTCTTTATGTCTTTTCATACATTTTATGATACTGTTTTTGCTCATTAAGTTCAATTGTACTATTTACCATTGTAACCCACTCTGTAACAACTCCACTAAGAGTCAGCAGTATTGTCAAGTAAATAAATAAATAAATACTGCATAAGAGGAACAGCAAGGATCACTATACTCAGAGACAACTTTCCTTGGCAATGAAGGAAAGCCTATGAAGCCAAAGTGGGCGTCTGCCACCTCTGAAGAATATAGTGTCACAATTTTGTCCATGTTTTCTGTGTGAAGATCATAAAAAAACTAGGCTTTTGTTCCAAATATTTGAACGAATAAAAGAGTATTCAAATTCGCTTCGATCCGAATTCAAATTATTGAAAATTTCAAAGCATTCGCATCACAAGGAACAATGGGGCGAGTTGGTGCACTTCCATCTTAAACGAATAATAGCACGACGAAAACAGGGATTTAATAGGAAAATAATAGTTTGTTTTTTCTTTCCCATCCCTGTTTTTGTCAAGCTATAACTTGTTCAAGATGGAAGGTGAATATTAGTCTGCATGTAAGTGCCTATTAAGATGGTTTCACTGCAGCATGAGATTGCTAAGCCATGAAAGCACCTGTCCAGAGAAAATTCACTCTGCCGCGAAACACCATTTATAATTTAAAGAGGCCTTGCAACACTTTTTGAGCATGACAAGAAAACGCCGCCGATCGGTAGCGGAGACTACCGAGAACACGCGAGCCAAATATTATAGTGCAGCACATGGCTTGCAATTCAGAATAAATTCTCAAAGTCGGCTAATAATTGCTCTTTTCTCTGGACAAATGACACCACAAGGTCAAAAGAAACTACAGTCGTATTAACCATTGGCTCATTTGAGCAAAGCCTGTTCAGTAGTTACTAGGGCTGCCACGAGAGGCCACCATTTGTACACGCGTACTTTGCATGATCTCACTGAAAAGGCACGTATTTGAAAAAAAGAAAGAAAGGAAGTGCTCAAGGGTCACGAGGCATGCGTGACGTATTTTCTTTCTCCATGCCATCCATCCCTGATTATCTTCCAATGCTTCTGCTGGGACGAGAAGAGAGAAAGCAATTTTGAGGTGTGATAAATCTTTGCAACTCAGCTCTTATCGGGCAGATCCTAACAATTTTTGCAGTGGTGAATTCATGAGAATCAACATAATTCATAGCGCAAGACTACAAGTAGTTACGACGTAACTACAGAAGAGACCAGGACAGAAAGAGTCTGCACTCTTTTCGTCCTTGTCTTTTCATCTGATTGATTGATTGATTTGTGGGGTTTAACGTCCCAAAACCACCATTTGATTATGAGAGACGCCGTAGTGGAGGGCTCCGGAAATTTTGACCACCTGGGGTTCTTTAACGTGCACCCAAATCTGAGTACACGGGCCTACAACATTTCCGCCTCCATTGGAAATGCAGCCGCCGCAGCCGGGAATCGAACCCGCGACCTGCGGGTCAGCAGCCGAGTACCTTAGCCACTAGACCACCGCGGCGGGGCTCTTTTCATCTGTAGTTATGTCATAGCTATTCGTAGTCTTGTGCTGTGAAATATGTCGATTCCCAATCACCAACTAGCCCAAGCATCTGTCTTATCGAATTCATGAGGCAATGAGCTTCTTTAGTGAATCCATACCATGGCTACTTGGGAAACATTTCAGGGTTTCTTTAAGTTAACATATGCTCTAAGTATAACAAACTTTAAAATGTTAGTTATTTTACAGGTTATCACTCACATCATACTGAAATTCAGATCCTGCTGCCACTTAAAGTTCTTTCGACTTCCTTTGAATGAAAAAAAAAAAATGGCATTGGCATACAGGCCTTACTTGAATTTCAAAAAAAAGTATATTGTGCAGGTTGGTTAGGTCATGATAAATACGCCCATTTTTCTTTATATTCCATATACACTATTCGAATTCGATTCGAAATTATTCGACCAAAACCACTATTCCACGCGAATTCGCTTCGAAACGAAAACTCACTATTTGCACAAGCCTAAAAAAAACATTACTTATTTTCTGCGGGATGTCATTTATTAGATATAGGCGCAGCACACTAAGGAAATATTCATATTTGTTTTACTTTATGCAGTGTGATTTTATGTTTTGGCACATGTGAAAGCGTCAAACAGTTTATGTGCACCTCACAGATAAAATGGTAGTTTCAGAAATGGTGCCTCACGGTCAAAATGTAAGCCCTCACTGCCTATTCTGACAACTTGCCGAACGAGCTTGTGACGAATTTTCCTCTTAAATGGCTGTCTAAGCAGATGTAGCAAATGATATGCAAGGTTATTGTTCGAACTTGGCCGCCATTTAAAATGGAAGCTGAACCGGGCTACTTCGCGAAGAGGGGCATAGGTTTTAGCTCTGCCCCTGCAGCTTTCCCTTCACTGCCAAAATAAATTGTCTGCAAATATAGTAGCACCACACATTTACATGCACCATTCCAAAACTTGCAAAACTTGGTCACTACATTTTTTTTGTTATAGAATAGCACGGACATCGAAATCTGAAAGACTGAACAACCAATTTTTCTTTACAATAAGAACATTTAAAATTTTAAATAAAATCTAAACACCTTGAAAGCATAAAATGAAAAGTGCAACATTCCTTCCATTTTACGCACTAACTGATGCAGAAATGCACAACTATTATGTAGAAAAATGGCTGTTTGCTCATGTGGGCTACCATTTCATACCACTCAGATGCCCAGAAAAACATTTAGTAGACCCTGCTTCAGCTACCACACACTAATGTATCTAGTTAAATGTTTCACCCACAAACAATCTATAAAACAGTCTAACATTAATAAATTAATAAAATATTTGCAGTGATTACTATTATAGTTTGAAGCATCATAAACTAAAATACCGTGTTTTGATGCCATCTGCTGCCTATTAATCTATGTTAATCTATTTTCAGCGATCTCGCCCTGCATTGCAAGAGGTGCAATAGCAAGAGCTCTTTGCCTCAACTGGAAAAGACCAAGTTCTATTGAAAACCATGTCAAGAGCTGATGGTGAAGTCAGTGAGGCATTTTTTTTTTGTTGGCAAAAAGGGGAGATAACTGTGTCAGATTTTCTTCGATATCATTATCAAGGGATGTAATAAAATTCTTAGATGGACACATCAGGTCACTCCCACATAAATGATGCACAAACACCTGTTGATTTTTTTTTTACTGTGTAATTGCGACTGTTCCCAGCTCTTTGTGTTTTGCCACCTGTAAATTCACCTGCATTCCGTAAATAAAGTCATTTGATACTTCTGGGCTCTGTGTGTGTTTATAAGTTCATGTTTTCATCCAGCCTTCATAATGCAGCTTAAACCTTTATGAAACCATGAACTGAATAGCCCAACAACATGCCTTTCTAATCTAAATAATTGCTAGAAAAAATGATAAGCATCAGCACTTGACAAAGTCAAGCTAGATTACAGCACATAGCGGGGCACATTCATTGATGCTACTTTTGGTCTTTGTAGCATACAACAGCACATATGTAGCATTCCATACAACAGCATTCATATGTAGCATTCCATTGAAAATGAGATCAACGGCTGGTACCTGTCCACCAAGTGTAAATCCATAACAGGTGGTGGATGTCATGCCAATGCAACGGTCTTCAAACAAGATGGGCTCTCCACCCCAAGGCCACGGGTCATAGTCAGGGTCGTGATCCTTGAGCAGTAGTTGCACATACCGTCGAGTCACACCCGCTTTCTTCTGCTGCAACAGAGCTTCCTTTCCAAGAAAGTCTTTCTATAAAAAAATAAATCAAGCAGTACTGTCACAAGAGCCCAAGCAATGAGAGAATTTCAATGCTCAATCGTTTTTTTTTTTTTTTAAAGTGGGGCAACAGCTAAAAGCAATCATTTTCAATCATATACTGTAAAGCTATGACTGTGTAATGACAGAAAATGTGTGTGCATTCATATACAATTTACCTAACACAAGTTTTAACAGGGTCATGAAAATAACTTAAATGAATCAACATTGTAAAACTAATTGTTACTGAAAGTGCTAATGGTTCTAGGGTGATATGAAGCTAAGTATTGTGCAAAACAATGGTCTACACACATGCAGTTTAGGTTAGAAAATAAAGTATGAGCCAGTTACAATAAATATAAACACTATTTGTATTTCATGTGTATAAACAGCATGGTACCAATGTAACCTACCATGTTTACATTTAATTTTAGTAACTTATCTCCCCCACCTCATCCCTTTCACCCCATTTTTCTAGTTTTTTTTTTTTGTTGTTGTTTTACCTACTGTTAAGGCATCATAAAATAGGTACATTGTAGGTGTGTGTGAATATTCGGAAATTCCGAATATTCGTATTCGATTCGATAACCATACATTTGAAAATTTGGAATATTCAAAATAACTCGAACATTCCTCGAATATTCGACGTTGATGAATATTCCTTCGCATATGTCACTATGCAGAACTTACAAATTTGCACATTTGCGATAAGAGCCTCAGTAGATCATGCAGTGATTACTACGACTTCGGCAAAAGAGCGGTGATGCCTGCATGAAAATTCACGGGAGCGTGATGACGGCTACCGACGAATGCGGCGGCACGTCATCGTAGAGACCTACCAACGGTAAACATTTCAATCAATCTAAATCATGTACTGCCTGCACGGCAGTACATGTGGCTTAGGGATTTAGCGCTGTTACGGTTCATGTAAGCATACCGAACACGCCATCTGATGCCGCGCCCTTCTGCGGGAGACCGCAAGTGTGTATCGCTCATGGAAATGAAGGCAACTCGCCGCCGCCACGTTGGCTACACAACATAGTCTTAACACCTTAGCTCAGTCCCGTGCCAAGCGAGCAAGAAGAAAACAAAATATCTCTACGCAAGGGTAAATGCACATGTATATGTTACAAGGCGCGGCGCTGATGAAGTGAGCTCAGAAGGCGAAGCACTGCACGCAACTAGCTAGGGGCGTGCTCAGCTTGACATATCATGGTAACGTGTTTCATGTATAGCCCCGCCAGTTTTCGCAAATAGATCGCCGTGCAAACGTCCGTGCAACTGTCTAAGCCTGACGAGTTGTCCATCAGGTGTGCCGCTACTTCAGCATGTACATGCTTTTCATAGTTTCGGAATGATTTCATGGTAGCGGATATGCTCATGCAAAATGAGCTGAAGTGCTTTTCCATGCAATGGCAAACATAGAAAAAGCCAAGTACTTTGAGTAATGTTACAATGGCATCATCACATATAGTTCTTTGTTGCTAATGGCAGCGCACGAAAGGTGACGGACGGATTAATGCGTAGTCCCGCTGCGTTCCCGACAGTGCCTTTGAAAATCCGTCGTAAGTGCATCGAGCTCGTGTGGCAACGTCTCCTGCAATCAACCCTCCATTACACCGTTGCTCTGATCTCGCGGCCAACGTCAGTTTACTGCCGTTGGCAGCCAGTGTGCCGAAGAGAGTCGTGATGCAGCAAAGTAGTGCCCCCGCCCCCGGGAGTTGTGGCTCCATTAACAAAAATGCATATTTGGGACGTATTCCTATCACACACCAGTAAGCATCTATCTCTCACGCTTACCTCGCGTTAACGCTGCGCGCCCAGTACACCTTGATCACGATCCTGCTGCAATCAGTGCAATTGACACAGTATTTTTCATCGGAAAAAGGCGAGCGAGCAGTCCACGAGAAAGGCAAGGGAAGCAAGCGAGATAACAAGTATTGCTTTGTAGTTGAAAAACGCCCCAAGTACACCTATATACCTTAGCCGCTTCACCGGGGAGAACAGGGGAGAAAATGAAAAAGAAAACTATAAACCCGGGGTCTTTCGAGCCACAACTGATAGTGAGGGAACCTGGATGAATTGTGATCACCTAGGCTGCTTTAATAATCGCTTAGACTTAAGTACACGGCTGTTAACTGTTACACAATCAAACCAATGGCCTCATGCTCACTGGTCATCATGGCAGGTACAAAAGCTTTTCTTTTTTTTTTTTTGTAATATAAAAACAATGCAAAAGGTCTGTTCAACATGTGGATTGAGCCCGAGAAATCACAGTCACAAGCTCAACTATTACAGTCATGCTTTCTGGCAAGTACAAATTGTGACATTTTTTTTATTTTTGTGTGCCATAACCGACTATAATAACAAGTCTACTGTTTCCAACATAAATATATGATTGAGTAAAAGATCACTGGTGGAAAAAAATAGCACCTCTTCATTATTCGATATTCAATTCGTATTCGAAACTATGTATTCGTATTCAATTCGTATTCAAAAATTTTGATATTCGCACACCCCTGGTACATTATGATGAAAGTAAAAAAAAATTCCAAATTCGTACATCAAACTTCACCCTGAAGGCTCGTCCACACTCGAATGGTGTTGTTGTGCAATCCAGGTCCTTTCCCCAGAAGGCAAAAAACTTCTCAATGCGAAGCGTCCTCATTGCAAAGTAACCAGCATGTTGAATTCCATACTTTTGACCCACTTCGAGAATTCTGTCATATACATGAAGAGCATACTGAAAAAAAAAATAACGTAAAAAAATAAAAAAGCTTTATTGTTGCAACCAACTTTAGCAACTGGCAAGCTCTTTAACATCACACATAGTTGATAAGTCAAACTAATATGCTAATTAATTAGGTACTATACAGTTTAAAAAAATTAAAACCCTTCACTTTTAGTGTTTCAGATGTACCGATGCATAATTAAGTAAATGATAAACCAGTGAAACACTGCCAATCAATTATAACAGCATCTATGAGGTAAATAATGCTTTACTGTGAACGAAAAAGAAGCAATGCACTAAAAAAATGCAGCAAGTGAACAAAGATGCAGAGAATGTGGTACACAGTGATATTTCAATAGCCTCATCAGCAGTGAATAGTACCAGAGTCACTTTGGCAGTGAAAACACAATTATATATAAATAGGGTAGGAAGAACAGCAAAAGGTCAAAGCATTATCTAATTTAATAATGTGTGTATACAGTCGACGTTTGTTAATTGAAACTAGAAGCAACCTCTGAATTTTGTTTGAATTATCAAGAAGTCTTAATTATCATAAGTTCTCAGATAGATGACTCTGGGTGAAGTGACACCACACATTATGATTAGGTATTGATTTTATTACAGTTAAAAATTTTTCAAGTGTTTTTGAGCACTCACTGCACACAGTGAACAGAAAGCAGAGGTGTAAAGTCCACAAGTTTATTTGGCCATTCACTGCTGATCAGACCTTTTAAAAAACTCGTGAATTGCCAACTGCTTCATTGCTATAGGTATGTGCCTACAGCACAAAGCTCTCTATACCAGTTGAGAAGCTTCACGGTTTACCATACATGTGCTTTGTTTCAAACATTTGTGATTTGTGTACTTGCAAAGCCTTTTTCCTTGAAGGCCTCAGGTGCTTATTTTTCATTTTTAGACTGTTAGGATTACACAAGCACACAAATTTTTCAATAGTAAAGGGAAAGCAACTGATATTTTCTTGTATGGACCTGCAAAAAGTATATATTAACTGAATGAAGGAGTTTGAATTAAGAGGCTTTTAAATACATTGAAAAAATAGAGTCAACCAAAAAATTGAATTTTGTTTGAATTAACTGAAAGTAAGAGTTATCATAGTTTGAATTATAAAGAGTCTACTGTATATCCCTATAAATTATTTGGCTATTGTGCTTGGGCTTCAGTTTTTTGAAGGTCTAACACACAATAATAGCCAAGCCTGCCCCGACTGAGCAACAACGAAATTGCCTCACTTTTCCACATGGTTCTATGTAAAGAAGTAGCCAATGAGTACGAAAAATTTATAATTTTAATTAGAACACTGTGCATGTTTTTTATATTCTTGTACTCCTTTCATGAAGCTCTTCTGTGAAAGTGCACAAGGTGCCCCAAGAGCAGAACAAAGCACATGTGTATCACTAAAGATTGCATAGTATCAATTGTACAAGATAGACAGTTTTGCATCATGCATTTGCCGAAACTCAGTTTTAGTGGCTGGTAGTGCACCTGTTTCTTAAAAAGATTTAGAGAACATAAAGAAGACATAATTAAAGGGAACATGTAAAAGCAACATAAATCATGTAACAAGAACATTGGTGAGCACTGAAGTGCACAATAAATGCACATTTCATACCTCATTAGGTATGTACAAGACCCATCCTCTGTCTCCAGTGTGCGTCATGTGAAAAACCTTGATGCCACTGGCCAAACCTAGGTCAAGCTCCTGAAAAACACACACACACACACACACACACAAAAACACACACACATATATATAACAAATAATAATAACATGCACTCTTGTACATACACTGTAACGCTGTAATATTGGCACTTGCAACCATAGTACCCATAAAAGTGAATTGGAGCAAAATGAATAGAAGTATACTATAATAGACTTCCATGAATTTCGCTCCAATTCACTATTCCAATGAATTAAATCCAGAATGACATGGCCAGTACTTATACAATTCTGCGCAAAAGTTCTAGCACGGTTATAACAAGAATGATTTCCCTATATCTCCGCTTGAGCTATACAAATGAAAAACATGTCCTAAAATGAATAATAGGAAAGTTCATTGGTGAGTACTTTTAATTATCTAGCTTGAAATCGCTACTTGTCATACAAGTAATATCACGCAAGTAAGACTATGAACAGTCTTGACTGCACTTTGTGCTTTTGAACCTTTTGAGTTTCATCTCGACCGACTTGGGCCATTCCTTTTGTGTTTCGTGTGTCTGAGTTACAAGGAAATTTTTTAATATGCCACTTCGGGCACAGCAAGTTGCTATCCTAAATCATCTCGTCAACTCATCTGGCATACGCCCTAATCCCAACAAAGTTCACGCTGCTCTTTGTTTTTCTGTACCAACTTGCACCAAAGACGTTTGCAGTTTTGTGGGCCTGTGCTCATATTTCTGACGATTTGTCAAGAACTTTGTGGACATTGCACGCAGTATAACTGATTTTAAAGGGGCCCTGAAGCACTTTTTTGAGTAACCATAGAATTAATTCACTGGAAAAACGCATTACCTCACAAATTGAACATCGCAAAAATTTTAAGAATCCGTCCAGTACGAGCGGAGTTACAAAGATTTGTCACACGCCACTATCACATTCTCTCTTCTCTCGTCCCGTCGAAAGCACTGGAAGCTGAGCAAGGAGGAATGGGAGGGGCAAACAAAAAACGTCACTCGCACCTCGTGACCTTTTTCGTTTTTTTTCCTTTTTCCAAATTTTTTTCCTTCAAATACGTGGCTTTTTCAGTGCAATCGTGCGCGCACGCATGGACAGGTGAGGGCCTCTCGCGGCAATTTCTGTAACAACCGAGCGCGCCATGTTCAAATCAGCCAATGGCTGATAGATGGGCTTACTGGGCTTATTTTCCGTGATTTGTCGAGAGAAGAGCTATTTTTAGCTGACTTTAATAATTTATTGTGAATTCCAGGCCGCGTGCTGCACTATAATATTTGGCTCGCATGTTGTCGGGAGCCTCTACTACCTATTGGCAGCGTTTTCTGACTATGCTCAAAAAGTGTTGCAGGGCCCATTTAAGACGGATGTGCCATTTATGTGGGGTCATGATCAAGCGACTACTTTTTCACACCTCATTACAGTGCTCACCAGAACACTGATTCTCGCCCATTTAGACACGTCCGCGCCATCCAAGGCCCGCTCTGACAATAACGGCTGGGATTGGCACTGTGATAGCTCAACGACAATCTGGTAATGATAGAGTCCTTGCATATGCCAGCCGGATGCTTTCCCCAGCGGACGCAGTTATTCCATTACTGAGTGTGAATACCTGGCGCTTGTATGGGCAGTTGGTAAATTCCGCCCTTATCTATATGGCCGACATTTCACAGTAACCACAGGTCCCCATGCCCTATGCCCTCTTTCAACACTCAAGGATCCAACAGGGCACCTGGCTCGCTGGAATCTTCATCTTCAGGAATTCACATACACCGAGGTCTACAAGTCCGGTTGTTTACAGCAACACACCGATTGCCTATCTCGGTACCCCATTTATGCTCCAGATATCGCAACGGTCAGCACATCCATGTGCATTTGGTCACTCTCTGCTTTCAGCAACATCGCTGACAAGGAACGATGTGACGCGTCTTTACGCGATCTAATTGCGAACATGTGAAGCGAACTCTTCGCATGTTCATCATTTTAGACAGCATCTTACACCACCAGAACATGCACCCCGTGGGACAGGAGTTGCTTCTTGTATTACTCGCTCATCTGCAGTTGACCATAATACAGCAACAACATGATGTACTGATAACTGGTCACCTTAATGCTACCAGGACGTATGGCCGTGTTCGCCAGCGCTTTTTCTGACCCAGCCTCTACTGTTCCAAACATTGTTATGTTGCTTCTTGCCAGTCGTGCCAACGCCGGAAAAAAACCAGCTCTACACCCTGCCAGGCTTCTTCAACCTATGGACATACCTGCTGAGCCTTTCTTTCATGTCAGCCTCGACCTTCTCGATACCCTCCCTCGACCTTCTCGATACCCTCTTTCTTTCTAACACAGGTAACAGATGGATCGCAGTCGCAACAAATGATTCCACCCGATTTGCCAACTCGAGGCCTCTCCCGAGCAGTTGCGTTACAGACGTCGTCGACTTCTTGATAAACGACGTCATCTTGCACCACAGCGCTCCTTGCCAACTTCTTACAGACCAAGGCCACTACTTTTTATCTAAGGTCATTGATGACCTACTTCGTTCTTGTACCACAGGGCACAAGCTTAGACCACGGCTTACCATCCCCAGAAAAATGGTCTCACGGAGCATTTGAATCGCACGATCACCGATATGCTCTTCATGTATGTTTTGACTGATTATCGCGACTGGCACACTGCACTACCTTTTGTCACTTTTACATACAACACCTCGCGCCATGCCACGGTTATGCTCCCTTTTATCTTCTCTATAAACGAGAACCCACCTTGCCTCTTGATACGATCGTGCCCAGCCCTGGCAACTGGTCGACAGCGTATGCTCGCCATGCTATTACCACGGTCGAAAAGGCACGTCAGATTGCCCACTGACGTCTTCGCCGACTTGCAGCTGCGCCAGAAGTGTGCATATGACTGCACCACCGAAACGTCCACTTTAATCTGGGTGACCTCGTCCTCCTGTGGTCTCTGTCTCCGCAGGTCAGCTTGTCCAAAAAGCTTTTCCCTAAAGACCCTGGCCCCTACACTCTCTTACACCAGGTGACTGACGTTACTAATGAAATAGCGCCTCACGGCCCTACTACACCTTCTGCGTCTTCAGACCTTGTCTATGTCTCCTACCTAAAGCCGTACCTCTATGTCTCCTGCCTAAAGTCGTACCACTCGTACACTTTGTAACAAGCGTGGCGTTAGCGCTCTCGCCACCGTGGGTCAATGTTGTGGTGTTGCCGTTATCACTATGCTGTAGGGAAGAAAGAACGGGGGGACTAGGTGTTCTGGTGAAACGCGACCGCCATACTGACTGTCAGACTATTTCCTTGTGCAAATATCTTGTAAATAAAATTGCAACAATATTTAAAAAAATCTATTAGAAGTTATAAGGTCATAAAAATTTAACACATTAGAAGCACATGAGGAATTACACACACAAACATGTACACATGCATGCACACAAACATGTGTACACACACCATTTCTCCTAAGCAGCATAAATTATATCATGTCTGTTCTGGTTTTAAAAAGGTAAAAAGAAGGAGTGTTTGAACAGCATAATTTTTTTATCAGAATGAATTCAAATATACAACACATATAATATTTAATAGTTTCCATTTTTGAGTAAGCTGAAAAATAAAGCTCATGTATAGTTTACATCAAATAATGTTAAAAAATTTTAATCCAGTAAAGTGGAAAGCCTGTATAAGAAGTAACTGCTCCGATAAGTGAATGATCCCTTTTACTTGAACAAAAACAAATATTTGAATATTTTCGACAGTTAATCTTTGAATTAAGCACAAACAGAATAGCAACAACTATTTGACTTGCCTTTAAGACCACTAACATTTACAGAAGCATCTTCCTTTTATTTATTTTTTACTAAGGATTTACTTTTCGAGAGGAATGCATGCAAGAGTTGAACAGTTGCAAGACACAACACTCACTTTCCATGTGAAGAGTGGAAAGTCTTTGGATGTTAATGAGGTGTCAGTAAGTTCTGACATGAGGTTTGGTGCTCGCTGGCCCATGATGCAGATAGCAGTGTACATAGATGTGACATCAGCAATGACAATAGGGCTGTCATACGGCACATGGCGACGAATCCATGTCTGGCAGCGCATCTGCTGCTTGGTTGGTGCCACTATCATATACCTGCCCAGATAATAATGTACACAAAATTAGATGCATGTTGCACGTAAGCACAAATTACAAGGCACAAAGCCAATACCTGGAATTGTGGCAGCTTGGGCTAGTTAGTATGACATGACGATAGTTATAGTTCGAGAACAGAATGACGACACAGAGACAAGAAGTGCTCGTGTCCTTCGTGTCTTTTTTGTCTCTGTGTCATCGTTCTGTTCTCGCACTATAGCTATCATAAATACCTGAACTGTCAAAAAAGAAAAAAAAAAGTACTCTCAACCAAGATATAAGTAACATCTCAACCAAGTTTTGTAGCTGTCCACTGTCTGTACAGTATAATATTTCTGGGATTTTACATGAGAAAACCACCATATAATCATGAGGTATGCCGTAGTGAAGAGCTCCAGAAATTTTGATCCCCTGGGATACGTTTATGTGCATTGAAAACACACAGTACGAAGGCTTCTCCCATTTTGACTTTATTGAGAGATGACTAGTGTGGCCAGGATCAAACTGACGTCTTTCAGGTTGGCAGCCAAGCACCTTAACCACTGTACCACCGTGGCAATAGTATAAAGTTCACAAGCAGGGTAGAAAATTTAAATGCCTTTTTTTTTAACAGATAGTGGCGCAGACAACAGCAGTTTTCAGGTAAAGTCAGCTAGCACTCATACAAAAAGGAGCCACTGGCAGTGCCCCTATCTCTCAAAATGGAGGACGCTCAGTATGAATGAGAAAGGCAAACACTGCTATCATAGTCCACTCAATCAATGCCTTATTTTCCCCTTTCAGTAATATATTTCTGGGATCCTCTATACTCATTCAAAAGCATTTCTTATTGCTCGAAAAAAGGTGATTCAAGAAGCCTTGAATGGACAAAATGACTGCCTCAATTCGGTGAAATTATCCTGTGTTACAATGCAACAGCAAAGTCTAAAGAGAAATGTCATTCTTCCAAAAAGTGCTCAATATAAATGTATACACTTGGTGCTTTTACCATGTTTCATGAAAAATGGATCATACCGTGCAATGTTATACATCACTCTCAACATTGCAAAAGGTAACTGTGAACACAACACCTTAACAAATATCTTAACAAATAAGTGAGAAACACACCAAAATCAGTTCAAATAAAAGTTGCCTGTAGAACTGCAGCTGCTTAGGTGTTTTTTGTCGTCTCTTGATTAATTCAACTTATACATGTCATGCCCTAGTCTGTATAGTAGACAATCGCATGTTCAAGACAATAGGGCCACTCGGGGCCCATTTAGTGTTCATCAAGTTTGGAGGCTGTTACCATGGCCTACATTAGGTCACTCTCCCTTTTGTATGCCATGGCACTAATGTGCAATAGGCAAGTGCACACTATTTATAGATTGTGTTCAAGAGTGTTCGGATATGCACACAATGGTGAAGGAAAAGGCCCCATAACAGCACTGTCCCTATAAGTGACCAGCATTAGTCCTTCTTCCTGCATTTTGGTGCAAGAATGGATAGACAACTCAAAACAATTACATAAAAACAGTTGAATGGAAGATGATTGATATGTGGGGTTTAACGTCCCAAAACTATCATATGATTACGAGAGACGCGGGAGTGAAGGGCTCCGGAAATTTCGACAACCTGAGGTTCCTTAATGTGCACCCAAATCTGACTACAAGGGCCTACAACATTTCTGCCTCCATCGAAAATGCAGCCACCGCAGCCGGGATTCGAACCCGTTAGCTAGGGTCTGTAGCCGAGTACCTTAGCCACTAGACCACCGCGGCGGGGCAGTTGAATGGAAAAGGAAAGTATAAGAAACAAGCTGTGCTTGAAGTCAGACAAGTGAATCAATCTGCCACTAAGAAGATTTGCACAAAGAACATCAGAAGTAATAGCAACAGAAAGTGTCTTGCACCAGTGCTCTTCAAAAAAGAGTAATGATGAAACCCCCCCCCCAAAAAACAAACAAAAGCACAGAATAGTCACACAAAACACCATTTCACAATGGCAAATTTTCTTTTTATGTCTCTTGAAATTCTTGAAAAATTCAGTCATTCCATTTCAATTGAAAGCTTTCCCATGTCTAGTGAGCACGTTAGCTCTTGTTTCTTTTTTTTTTTTTCAATTATACCCACACTTCCAAAGCTATATTTTCCAAGTAACACTTGCCTGTTATTTTCCATGTCTGTTTCATTACAGGTTGAAAAAATGACCATGGTGGTCAATAGATAATCAACTGTGCCTATAATTTTTTTTAAGACAATCCAGGTAATTTATAAAAATGCTATGACAGTCAGGTACCTGCACTCTTCAAGCACGAACTTCATCTTGAGACAGAAAATACTTTGCTGCTCCTAAACCCACACAAAATGATCAATAAAAAAAATGGTTAATTATTTCTCGTATTATTATTTTATAACTAATCTTCCAAATATTAACTTATGTAGGTTTAGATATTAAAGAAGTACTGCCACAAAAACTATTGACCTCACTTTTTTTCTTTTGCAATGTGTTGCTGGTGGCCTGTTAGTCATAACACGACAGATCATTTGTTGTATCGTGCAACAGGCAATTATAGGCTCCTCATTACCAACCAGCCTCAGTTCTGATTTGAAAGAGCTGCAAAAACAATAAGCTGCCGGGTACGACTATCACCACCTAGTGTCTGCAACACTCAACCACGTCAGTACACAGAACTTTGATGCAATTCCGCACAGGCCAAGTTGAGGAGTTTTTTTTCGAACAGGAATTCGGAAATTAGTGTCACCAAGTTCCACCGAAGTGGTCGAGGGGTAGAATGCTTGTGTCACCAAACACAAAACATTCTACATGTGCACCGTGCCCATGGACTCGTGAGCAGCCGACAAGAAGTGGTCAGCTGGTGCAGGCGCGACAAAAGAGTAATGGCAACTACGTCGTCATCATAGCTCGTATCGGTGGTAGTATGGTGAGGCGAAGGAAGTAGGAGGGTCACTACAGAGTCACTTTCAAGGGTGTCAATGCCACAAGATGCGACACATAGCACTCAATTGCAAACACAAACTTCTAAATCACATCAATTATCTTCCAAGCAATATTCGATGTTCCTATTTTGCAGATATATGCATGTTTACGGGAATAAATACCACAGGCTATGTCGCCCACAAAATTTTGTGTCAGTACACGTTCAATAGCTAAAATTTATGGTACAAATCCAGGCAATATTGAAACCGAGCATGCTGCATGTGCAGAAAATCATGCCAGATGTGCAGAAAATGCCACCACTATGTCACCGTCATGCAGGAACTTCCCGTGATGACCTTGAAAAAAAGGCACATGGCACCAGAATCTGCTCAGGAAAAACAGCAGGTCTCACATGCACAAGTGGACTGATTCATTGCACGTGATGTTTCATGCGCATCTGATTCTTTCACGCTGTACCCAAAAAACCACAATGCCCAAGTTTCTATTTTGTTCTCTCTACTGTGTAAAACTGTGGCAGCTACTGTGGTGGATCTGCTAGCAGACAAGCAAAAGAGCTCTTTCTAGTTATTTAGAATCCAGATATAAAAGAAAAAGCACTAACACCAAACCATAAGAATTATTTCATGATTAATGTGTGGGGTCTAACGTCCCAAAACCAGTATATGGCTATGAGAGAGGCCGTAATGGAGGGCTCTGGAAATTTTGACCACCTGGGGTTCTTTAACTGCACCCAAATCTGAACACACGATCCTACAGCATTTTCGCCTCCATCGAAAATGCAGCCTCTGCAGCCGGGATTCAATGCCGTGACGTGCGGGTCAGCAGCTGAGTACCTTAGCAACTAGACCACCGCGGCGGGGCACCATACCCTAAGAATAAGTAGTCAACTTGTGCAATTGAGGTATCTTCTCACTTTTATGACCAGATTCTGCACTACGTACATTTTTTCAAAGTTCATCACCTGAAGTTTTTGTCTGACAAGAAGTTTGTTTACAATGATGACAGGTGCCCAACTATCATCAAAATTTTATCTGTATTTTATAAAAAAAACACTGTGTATGTTCCTGTTGTCAATCATAAATTGAAGCTTTCTACAATAAGGCACAACAGAACAAATAGTTGCATCAAAAGACGAAGTGAGGGTGTTGTAAAAAAATAACTAATACCTAATGTATAGTAAAAGAACTTGTTTTTGGGCTAGTATTTGCAAAAGCCAAAAGCGCAGCTCCGACAAAAAGCATGAGAGGCCCTATGTGAAATGTTTCATGAGGATCGTATGCTCAATACCAATATCCTGTGGCAAGGCGAACATTGGACGAGCCGAAAGATGTATTAATGATTGGTTAAAAGAACATGCCCAAAAATTAACAAAACGAGATGACGAATATGCGAACTTTATTGTGCACGGTTGTGAGGCAGGATTCTCTGAGACAAAGATTATGGGCAGAAGCGCAAGAAAAACTGCATGTGAATTGTTAGAGGCCTTTTTCATGGAAAAAAATAAGGATCACTGTGTAATTGCCCCTTCGCTATCTTTGTTTCCAAGTGAATCCCTGTTTTATCAGTTCTAGGCTGTGAGATTATAAAATGTACAGCTTGATAGTGTATGCTGTTGGTCTTCTATGATGTTAATGCATGCATGTGCCCTATGTGTATATTCAAGCCTTAGTGCTATGAATAAACCAGTTGGAAGTGAGCACTGTGTATGTTTGATGCCTAGGTATGTGTGTGCATGAATGTGTCGTGTGTTTGCGCTCAAATTATTTTTTGAACTAATACCTAAGTACGACACCATGGTGGCATAAAAGCAAAGACACTGCAGGGTTTCAAATGCATCTTAAGAAATTAGGAAAAAGGAAAAAAATCTGGAAGAATAACCTTTCCCAAGGTGACAATCTAGATCTAGGTCAAAAAATGCACAATTATAAAAGCACAACAACGGATCAATAGGCAGAGGGTTAGTAGAATATAGCATGCAAAGTAAGCATAAAAGCACCAGCAAGAAAAAAAAAGACTGCAGCAGTTGCTCTGGCTCAGAAGTCATTTACTGTGAGTGCAGTTGCTCCCACAATTTATCCCTACATATGCAAAGTTGAACAAAACACTACTGACTGCATCAAACTATGTCAAAATGCAATGACAATAGAGGCACAACAGCAACAGTGACGACTGGACAATGGAAGACCAATAATGACCAACAACAATGATCAAGATTGCGGCAAGACAAAAACTTTTTTGACTAGTGTGAAAAACAGCGAATAGTCATCTTGAATGAGTCAAATCGCTCAGGCAGGATTTCTACGGATGACTAATACAGCAAAATGTCGTGCTGTGAACGAATTCTGCATCAACCACCAGCTGTTGCTTCTAAAACATAGAAATAGATGCCACCACTCTCAAACCCTGTGTCACAGATGCTAAATATTGCATGAATTGTAAGGCATGAAATGCACACATCTACTGGCATGACCTTGATACCCACTAGAGGAGCATGCAATGTTAAATTTTTCTTTACCGTACGATAAGGGTGAGGAGGTGGCATGATGGCAACACAGCAACATAATGATAAAAATGGCAGCAAAAAGATTACAACAGTGCAGCAAAACTAATTGGAGGACATACGGTTGGATGAACACGGTCTTGAGCTTCTAACTGCTGTCACAGCAAATGTAGAAACTCCATCACAACTACAAGTAAAAAATGGTGTGGAGTGGTGAGAAAGCACATAAAACATGCAACAGCCTCCTAATATAAAAGTGCTCATGCTGGCAGGCTTCTGCTGTAAGGATATGCTGCTTTATGGGGCACAAGCCATCTTACCCTATGCATTTCACTATGTATCTGTCAACACCTTGAAAGGCAAGGCATAAATTTGGAAAGTAATTAAAATGGCTGTATCCAAATAAAAAGACACACCTGTTTTTCTCGAGCCTCACAAGGCTGCAGTCATTTTCATAGCCACCCCAATGGTTTTGCATACCAGTATTAACAATGCTTCCCACGGGGATATCGATATCATTTGAACACAAGTACTGCAGCAGATCAACCACCTCACTACCAGGAGACTGTGCAAAGGAAAAGCATTCAATATGGTTAAAACAAGTTGTCAAAGTTGACATGTGAAAGATACAGTTCACTAGCACATCTAGAAATGTATCCTAAATTATTTTTCTGAAAATTCATCCTAAGGTTACCAAACTTTTATAGCCAATTTACTGCAACCAAAGGAGTGACCAGTAACACAATTATATAAACAAGGCTGCCACATAAGGTCACCCAATCAGTGATCCATGAAACTTCAATGTGATGGGGCTTTCTATTACATTCATCTGCAGTTCTTAGAAATCAAATTGAAATCGAATTTGATAAACATTGAACTACAGCTTTGAAACTACCTAATGAAACTTTTAAAGCAGATAATCAACCGAAATTAAAAAATCTTTCTACAAAACTTTGAAAGGAGAAGCTAATATAACCCCAATAACTGCAAAAAATGTTTTCAACACATGCTAATAAATATGTGGTTTTTTTATGCAATCCTTTGGCTTTTAGAAATCAAATCATCAAATTGAACCTGGCTTTCAGTCCTGATATGAATTGTGTAAGCTGTGACGAGACACTGATGCAAAGATTGTGTCTCACTCTTCCTGTTTTATAGGTAGTGGCTGGCACCATAATTATGTTTCCCCAGTGCGTGGCAAATCAATACTACCAACTCGTTACCATTTCATGCATTCTATCTTAAATTTCCTGTGCCCATTATAAAGCACACATGACAAACAGTGCAGCTTGAAATTTGAATGAATAAACAGGACACATCAATATAGTTTAAGATAGTGGTCACATGGTATAAAGCCAATCATGCATAGCTTGCACAGCCCAGTGCACTGGTTGAAGGCCACATAATCACTAGGCTGATGAAAACTGGCTACATGAAGCCAAAGTGGCTGTTTTGTCCTACTTAATTCAGTGCTTCTCTGCTTCAACAAAGGTTCCACTGCTGTCAGCACTCTGGGAACAAAGGGGTCCCTCTCACTTCCTCAGCTCTTTTATCCCTTCAAGCACTCTTTCTGTACCCTCAGTTTTCCCTCTCACCTCCTTTCCCTCTCACCTCCTCGGCTCTTTTATCCCTTCAAGCACTCTCTCTGTACCCTCAGTTTTCCCTGGAACAGTCACAGCATGGGTGCATACCTCAACAGTTGATGGTACCATGTGACCATTGTCCTGTTTCATGTAAAAAACCCCGCTATGGTGTGCATTTTGATAAGTTCACATTAAAAACTGATCTAACTATAATAGCTCTATTGTGCACACAAGAATTCAAAGATTTTTATTATAATTGTGGCATTCATAAACCGTACCTAATAAGCAGGAAGAGTGAGAGACCAGGCTTTTATGTTAGTAGTTCTCTGTTTGAGCACTAGACCGTTTAAAAGTAAATGTCATTTAAATTCTTGCCCTCCAGCATTTTCCAAATGCTTAGGAATGCAAAGCTGAGTGAAAGAAGAGATATTTTTTCAGGACTCTACAAGTTAAACAAAATACAACAGAGTTTAGGACATGTCCAAAGGCAGTCCCAATTATGACTTATAAAGCTAGAAAACTTTATATGGCAGTTATAATATGATTACATAAGTCCAAGCCTAATATGCTATTTATCCTGCATACTGTATGATAATAGCATAAGAGCTAGGACAGTACTCAACTGCCAGAAATACTGCAAAACTTGTGTAAAAGCCCTGAAATCACTATTTATATGGTACACATACCCAAACTTCCAATTTGGTGAAAGAGGAATAGTCCAGAAGAGCAACCCTTTCTCGACAGGCTTCATACTCAGATTTTACTGCATCAAACCATGGTGGCTTTCCATATACATCAACTTTAGCTGAAGGCAGGTCTGTTCCTACAGCAGAGAACAAGAGTAAAACTTGAGTTAAAGAGGACTTATGTTCGCAGTTATATGAGCAAAAAATTAATTTAAAGAAAAAGAAAGAAAGCCCAGACAAATTTGGGGCACAGCAGCTCGAAACTGCTTGAAACATCTGATGTAAAGGCTCCTGAAACACTAAAACAATTATTTTATTGCTAATAATTGATATTTCAGAGTACCAAGCAAAACTGAAACTATAATGTAAACCCCATTGTGTCACAAAGTCATATCAAAACAAAAAGCCTTTTATGCAGTACAACCTGCCGACAGAAACATGCTTAAAGGGACCCTGCAACACTTTTCCAAGTAATTGTCAAATGGCTGCATTAAAAGAGCTCATTGCCTCACAAACTGACTCCTGCAATAATTTTTAGAAGCTGTGAAGTATGAGCAGAATTACTGGGATTTGTCACACGCTTCAAGCTCTTTGTCTCTTCTTTCGTACTAGCAAGCGTGTTGAAAACTATGCAGAGATGAGGATGAAAAGGGGGCAAAAAGATGAGTCTTTTTGTCAGCACACGTCATGACCCTAAGCCCTTTCTCTTTCTTTTATCTTCGAATGCACTTCTTACTTTCAGTGTGATCACAAACAAACGCACAGGCACGTGGTGGCGTCCTACAGTGGCCACGAGCTAACTATTCAGCTCAAAATTAACAAATCAGCCAATGCCTGCTGACTTTATGCTTATAACCTGGTTATTTTGAGTACATGGCACCATTTGTTGAAAGAACAGAGAGCGATTTCTAGCTAATTTGGAGAATTGTAAATTCGAGGCCACGTGCTGTGCTATAATGTTTGGCTCATGTGTCTTCAAGAGCCTAGACTACCGATTGGCAATGTTTTCTGACTAAGCTAAAAAATGCTGCAGGGCACCTTAAAAGTTTCGTTCCTTTATGCATGCATGAATTGTACTCGCAATGTTCAGGATGTAAATTGTAAATCAATAAACTAACTTGACTGTAACTTATTAAAAAAAACTAGTCAAGACAAAGTGTAACACTCATAACTAACTCTCATTGGAAGAAATTATAACAAAATATAGAAGGTATTGATACAAATACATGTACACACACAAGTTCTACAGCCTTTGTGTTCCCCATCCCCCTAATCACAGTAATAAGGGTCACCTAACACTAGCCTTTTGGCACAAGAAAACATCACTCTAGATCAGTGGTTCTCAAATTGGGGTCCACGGACCCTAGAGGGTCTGGGAAGCCATTTCTATGATCTGCAAAACCCTCACCCGTATTTTTCTTTAAGCGCGCCTGTGCCACACATTAACGAACTGTCCAAAATGAAGTGATGTGGCACGTTTTTTTGATGTTTTCGGTAGCAATAAAAGGCACCTGTTTCCCCTCCCTCCCCTACGCTGCAAGGGGGCCCCCAACACATCCACCAGTCCACAAGGGGTCCTCAACACATCCATGGCTGAGAACCGCTGGTCTAGATGGACCAGGGAATGAGGCTTGCTAGCTAGGGAGAACGTGAAAGCACAGACCATGGCACTATTTTCCAACAAGTGCACATCACCAGCAAGTGGCTGCCTGTCCAGCGTTCCGAATTATTCACTGACCACGTGTCCACTTTGGAGTACTTGCTCAAATCCGGTACAGCACTGCACTCCAATTGGGGGTGTCCACTACTCTATTAAAATGCATTTATGTGTACTCTATCATTATCATGGCACGCACACAAAAACTATTGCAGAATCCCATTTTGTTCATTCTGGTCATGGCATTTATGTTAGTGAGGCTTTGCCATCACTGTATCATGACAATATCAACCTTGAAGGTGCCATATGGTAGCATTACCATTGTTTCTCCTGTGTATATTCATTCTGCAATAGACATCAGTTGTGAGTGCTACAGCACTATTCAGTATTACATCTTCCTTTTGAGACACATCTTTTAGGCTACAATTCATCCCGCAAGTACAGATCAAATGAAACATTTAGTCTGGCAAAATATTTCTGGAGTTAACACAGATGGTCATGCTTGCCTATTAGCTTGCGTAAGGTATGATGATTACTTTTGTTCTAGGGACACTACAAGCAACTACTATTAAGTCAACGTTTGTTTTTTCTGAAAACATTCCTCAATTATCGAGATTCAACAAATATAGTCGAATCTCGTTAATTCGAGCTCTAAGGTGCCCAAAATTTATTTGAATTAAAAAAGTTTGAATTAATTGAAGCTAAATGAATGGAGGGCTCACCATGCAGTGGTGCATGTGCACTGAGCTAACGAACGAGGGGGAAGTTTCAGAAGACTTACATTTATTCACAAATCACAGGACATCCGTCATTAATTGAAGTAATCGGTGATGTGAATTTGCACACGCTTACCTTGCAGCAAGTTAATATCGCACGCAGCTTGCAAAGCATTTCTAATCCAACTTCAGCACTCTCCTGGCAAAAGAAGTTGCGTGCGGCAATGTCCAGCGCTGACACTCTCTAAAGATGACAACAACTGCGTCTCCGCTGCGCAGCTGCAGCATGGCCAGCACATGACGAGAAAGGAGGAGAGTCTCCACACGGAGAGAAGCAGATCGGCATTTGAGAGAGAACCAACACTCCACGGCAGCTCTTTTTTTTTTTTCTTTCTTCAGGCGCTTCGTTGAAAGGAGAAGGGTCTACGTGGTAGGGACAGAAAAGGGGGAAGTTGGCACCAGCACGTGAGAGAGAGCCAAGACTCCGCGACAGCTTTTTTTTTTCCCTCTCTGTCTTCAGGCGCGGCATTGAAAGGAGAAGGGTCTTTACGTGGCAGGGAAGAAAAAGGGAGAAGCATGGCACAGGCGCATAGCAGATCGGCATTTGAGAGAGAGCAAACATTCCACCGCAGCCTTTTCTTTCCTTTTCTTTACCTTCACGCGCAGCGTTGTGGTGTCGGAGGTGCCACCGCGGGACCGGGCGTGGTGCTGAGAGCATTTTCGGAGTGAGGTATGTTCGTATTAACTGTCGCAAGTGCTCGCACGTTCGAATCACAGGGCGTTTTCACCCACTGGAATACACATAGCTTTGACGAAATACACATAGCTTTGACGGAACCTCAGCGTGAGTTTGGATTAACTGGAAGTTCAAAATCGAATTAATGAGATTCAACTGTATATGTTCTCTAAGACATTACGTAATATAAGTAATGACTTGCGCAAAATTTGTACTTGTATAAGTGGATTACATATCTGGCAAAGATATGGCTGCTCACCTGTCAGAATGTTTGGATCACTGGATGTGTAATAGTGAGGCCTTTCATAACCCATTGTTTGCCCAAAAACAGCTCCAGCCAGTTTGAGACGAGGATATATGGGTGACATACGCAGCTCTCGGCCAGTTTGAAATTCCACAAAAGGATAACACAGCTTGTAATGCATGCCTGCACAGACGTAAAGAAATGGCAGGAAACAGCAAACACATAAGCTGCTTAAAATCATACAATGAAGCATGTTTACACAAGAAACAACCTTGGAGCAGGCAAAAAAAAAAAAAGTAGGCCCGAGTGCCAATTATTTTGCTAGATTTGTACAACAAAGCAAATCATCTGCATAAATAAGTGAGCGATGAGTCGCACATTTTGCTTAGTGTGAACAACATATCCATTAGGTGAACAGCTGTTAGCATTTGAGAAAATTTGTGGAGATTAGCACAGGTGAAAGTAGGGAAAAAGGATTACCCTTGATCTGAGAAAAATTTTTAAAGTGCCATAATATGGAAGACACTTGCACAGTATAAAAAAGGAAAACAAAAAAAGAAGCAAAATGCCCTCCCTTGCAAGGATTGCGCATTTCGAATTAGGTTACTCTTATGTTGACATCTTCCAATGGAAGTATAAATTAAACTTTTGTCAATTTGGCCTAAAGCTATCTGCAAAAACTGGATATAGTGAAATGTCGATGACAGGATCATGACTCGTATGAATTTCAGGGCAATATGAAATTTTCTGTGATCCCTGCCAAGGCCCATTAGGGTGCAATGTAATAGAGTACGGCTGTTAGGAATAATTTTTTACCCTTCGATGTTTGATACGACTGTAAGCTACCACGCAGGTTCGAACAGGCGCTGCCTGCGATTTCATGGAAGACACAGCAATCCCATATGGCTGCGGCAGCACAAGCACCGGCATTCACACCACGCTGCCAGTTTGTCACGATCGGCCATTAGCATCCCGTGGTATCCTCTGAGGTTGTGGGCATGAACCTTGGAGGCCGTAATGCACATTCACGTACCATGATGTTTAGATTACAGGTGGCGTTGGTCTTGTCATTATACCCCCCCCCCCCCCCCCACGCTTTTTTTCAACACATTGACATGTACTGCTGTGCTCAATGCAGTGACTACTATGTTTACACACGGGAGACTCAAATTATAAGCAAACATCTTGAAGAACAGCCTCCGCAACACCATGATCTGAAAATAACAACCAAGGACAGTGGTTCTAAAATTGTGCAGTCTTCATCTACGAGTGCAAAGGCACCTTAGGTCATATTTGACAAAGTAGTATGGTGCTATGTGGAAAACCGTACTAAAATTACGAACGGGCTGTCATGGGTTGACTTGTTATGCAACTGGTTCCATGCACATTCCACATGTTTAGGAGAACACAAGTATGATCGTTTATGTCTATAAACTTTGCTGAAAATTGTTCAGAGCTGTTCATAATGTTGTTGCAGCCCTAAGAAACAATAAATTGAAATTCACAGCAGCTTTCTGTTGTTGCGAACTGAGTTAACATGTTTTCTGGTGATACGACTTACGAATTATACGAATACTTTTCATTGCCCCACGAGATTCATGGCATCAAAATTTTACTGTAAATCATGAGTCAACCAAAACCCCTGCCGACATGCCTTTCTGAAAAAAAAAAAAGAAAAACCAGGAAAGAAAAATATTTAATACTACTAAGCCTTTACTTAGGAACGTGCAATATTTGATTGTTTTCTGCCCTCAACAACTTTTAGCATCATCCTCCCAATCATTACTTTATATATGAGCACAAAACACCCCCAGAGCTACACGGTTGGAGCCCAGTTCACAGTTTTTGCAAAATGAAAAAGCCAAGCAAGAACATGCCACTTAAGAGGCACTAAAGAGAAAGACTAAATCAGTTTCAACAGATGAGCTATTCTTCTAACACTCCATTCCTTCTAATTTTAGGGTAGTGTATGGCACGGTGAAGGATAAAATTATAATAAGTTTCACATCTTGGATTCTGCACCAGAAACCTTATTCCAGTATATCAGTTTGATGTTATCTATTTCGAATTATTTACAAGCTCAGTAAAATAATTTTTAACTAGGACTGAGCAAATTCCATCAAAATTTATGACTTCACGACACACAGGTACAGGAACTTTAAAGCAAAATCACCACCCATCTTTGATTTCTGTGTTTTCTTCTAACTGACTATGCTACTTCTCACGGTAAGAGCAGCTTTTTTGGTATTGCATAAAATACAACTGACTTGGAGGAAACAAAAAAAAAAATGGTTTTCGCTTTTAAGTTGTCTTAGGTGAATGCATATAGGGACCGTGTGGCTTTTCCCCTTCTTTCATCCTAACTAGCAAACTGAAAGCTAAACACAGAGAGATAATATAGTGGAAAGAAGTTATGTGCTGTGAAATGAGATCATTTTCTTGCAGTGTGATTCTGGTGTAAGCTAGTGCTACTACTTTAATTTTGAGCACAATATGAAGCGCGGCCCCCGAACATGGTGGCCTCCCCCCATCGCAAGAACCGCAGATAATCCCAACGCTGCTCTTGATTTACGACAGCTACTGACAATAGTCACAATCAGCTTTATGATGAAACAGAGCAGGTGCCAACCTTCCGAAAAAAAGAAAGGGTGTTTGAGCAAATGACAACTTCACCTCCGAACTCGCCTTGCCATGCACGACTGTAAGTATTTTTCTCAGCTGTTCACAGTGCCTGTGAACAGACTCAAGGGTGTCTGTTTTCCGCATTAGGTAATTTTTCCACCAAGCAGGATGGGTGCTTCAGAACCCCTTTAAAGCATGTCGCCAGAAACAAGCTTGTTCAATACTGCGAGTCAGCCTAGTTGCAATAAATTCATCTCGACAACATTTGCACAATAACGTAGAGCAAAAATAACCAACACAAGGACGAGTGCTTTCTAATGAGTATCTTTTTTTTTTTTTAGCACTTTCTTAAGTACCCAGAAATCTGTGCGATCCAGACGATATAATTCATCATTAACGCACATGTCACCGCTGTATAATGTTTAAGAAGAGACTCGGAAAAAAAGGAGCAACTAAAAAAAAATTTATTCTGTAGCTTAGGGCACTAATTTTTTTTTGTTTACATAGGTTTTTATGCCTATTTCAAATATGTAATCAGTTTTATATGAAGTTGCGTAGTTTTTGTTTTGTACCCAGGCAATGAGTAAAGTAGAGCTCCTTTTGAACACACTTTTTCTGCCACTAAACTTTCATGTTTATGAGCCATTAATGGGTCATAATTCTCCACAGTAAATGTAGAATGCAAATAACTATCAAGAAAGTGCATATAAAATGCTCAAATGAACAAGTAGAAATGTGATATAAGAAGTCTATCAAAATTCATAGACTGTATACTAATTCCTTAGTTGAAGTTTATAATAATTATGTAATATCAGTTTTTAAAGGAGATAATTACACTCTTCACATTTTAAGGAATATGTGAAAAAAGTTCATCCCAATCTGAGAGAGAGAGAGAACTCTTTATTAAAAATCAGAGAATTTGGCCAGCATGTATAAATCGCTGACTAGCTACTCTGCATGGGGAAGGAGATTGGGAGTTGAAAGTACAGATAGAGAGAAAACAATAAGATACAATGTTAAAATAGAAGATACAATTTAAAAAATAAAGAAAAAGGCCATATCTTTGACCATTGAATGAGGACACGCCTAAATAGTTTTTCCGTGGTGTCAAGCTACAGCTAGAGTTTGTATAGCTGACCAATGCTGTCCAAGCACACAAACAAAAGTTTCATAGCACGCCTTCATAATGTGCGATTCATAGCACGCCTCCATAATATCCCAATCTGGCGATAAGAAGTGCCAAGAACATCATGTCCAAACTCAAAAAGTTGCCCAAAATTGCATCTTGAGAAAAACTCATTTTAAACGCAGAAATCAAAGGTAATCTATGTGGCAAAGATGTGTTTCTTCAAATGATTTCTTTTATCATGAGAGCTTCGCAATCATGGTTATTTTGTGCATGTGGCTTTGGTGAACTCCTCATGAAAAATGCAGTGGAAAGCAGCCAGGCGACAATTTCCAGGGGACTCTAGACAATGAGCTGTTGTTAATTTTTATAATAGCCACCTTGTGCTCTTCAAAAGCAATTTTAAACTACTTCGAGTAATAACTACATCTTGAATTTTTATGTCATGAAAGTAGAGAAGCTGAACTTGTGAAAGCAAGTAAAAACAAAAAAATTGGAATTTTGGTAAAAACTTGCGTTTTTTTCCTAGCATCTCTTCTTAATACTACATAGAATGTAGTATTAAACATAAACAGTCATTTGTTAATTATATAAGGAGTATAGTGTGTACAATATTCCTATGATGTGTAATCCTGTGAAGTACCTGGGGCAGATCTGTAATCATGACATTCTAGTACACACAGGGGCGGATCCAGCCACTCACTTTAGGGGGGGCGGTCACACGAGGGGGGTGTTCCCGACTGTTTTGTTTTTAGTAGTTATACTAGCATCACAAGAACCTCAACACAGCATTAGTACTGTTAATTTGTGCTCACAGTGGTGCCTCTCATTTGTCCTAATCGGTGATAGGAGGTATATATGACTGGCACTAAAAGAAGGGGGGTGGGGTGTTGACACTGGCTTTAGGGAAGGCGATTTCCCCTGCCACCCCCCCTCCTCTGGATCTGCCATTGAGTTCACATTTGAAAATGCATTGTGAGGAGTGTACATGTGCACCTTGTTTTAGCAGTACCGCTATTTTACTAAAACACTGCAATCAAACTTTAAGGTAGATAGCGGAAGCTCTATGCATTAGAAAACAAAAAGATACTAGCAATAACCGTTCATCTATTGCATTGCCTGAAAATAAATTTTTACTTCTCTCCCGATATATATATATAAGGCATGTTATCACAAGTACCATATACACTGTTGACTAATTCTGTTGTCTGGATTGTACAGATCTGAGGGTACTTAAGCAAATGTTTTCGGAAAAATCAACTAGTTGTTATAAAGTACTCCTTGCTTTTCTTTGACCCTGTGTTATTGCACAAATCTTGTCAAAAAAAAACTTGTTTATTTTCCCCAACAGTAAAAAAAAAAACTTTTTTTTGCTGTCAAGTAATACTTCATAAACACGCTTAAAAATAAGAAAAACACCTACTTCACTGTACCAAATTAAATCAATCCTCTCTCAGTCACTTATTTTTTGTATTAACCCAGCAATGAATCAGACACAGCACTACTAGCACTAAAGTGCAAGCTGCCTTGAATGATGAAGAACTTACCTGGTGCCTCAGTCATGCGGTCTCGAAGAAAATGAGCATTGTTATGAATCCCAATGAACCTCCGTATGTCAATGTCCCACAGGTCAAGCTTTGGCTCTCCTTTTGCAATCCACTCAGCTGTGACTTCACCCAAGCCACCGGCAGCCTCAATGCCAACAGACTTCATTCCAGAGGCTACAAAATAGTTCTTCGCCTATAAATAAGTATAAATGGCGTTGATAACTAGCAATAAAGGGTAGATCCAGAGGGGCTATGAATGTCTTGGCCTCTGCACCTCAATTGGTTAACGTGTACCACCATAAAGAGGACCTATCAGGTCCTCTCCACATGACAATTCCCCCCTTACCATAAACTGACCCTCCTCCCCTACACTTAAAAAAATCCTGAATCCTCCCCTGCGATTATTACAAGGAAGTACTAAAATAACATTGACCTTGACCTATTAGGGACCAGTTTCTTTTTTCACGAGTCTTGTGAAAACAGATGTACTTTATCATATCTGCATCTGTATGAATCACACTTGAAACTTCATCATGCACGAGCTTTTAGTTTACCAAATATGACCTGTAATCATATGGTCACGCTAGGCCCTTAGGCAACAGCAAAGATGACAAACTGACAAATTATGTCTCAGGTCTTGACACACCATAAAAAATAAAATTATGCATTTCTTTGGTACTTAGTGTGAAATGGTATGAAGCACGGAATGCACATGTCAACATCAAGTTTACCACACTGTGTGGGCATGTGATGTTGCTGTGGTCTTCAGCACACCCGCGCCTTTTGCTGTTACGCACAGTTCCGACAAAGTGGGCTGTTTTTTCATTCAGAATGTGGAGCACAAGGTGCGCTGTCAACAAGTATCATTGCTCTTCAACAACCAGTTATTTTTGGCTTGTTATCCCATCTGTCAGGTAGCTTTGAGGGATTGGAAATCAAGTTGACTCATGTTGGATCATGTGCTGCAAATAAGCACTGCACATTGCTTATGACTAGGTTGCAAACTGAACATCACTCACCACCACCTTTCTTGTGACAATTTTCAATCCAGTAGGTGCTTATGTGTGCATAAGCACCAACTGGAAAGTGCCTACTGTGAAACAGTTATATTGGAGAATGTCACAAGGGCAAGCAAGGCACTTGGATATTCTTCAGTGCACTTTGATATAACTTGGCATCAGCACTTTCATCTCCTATACCTGAGCGGATATTGGTGATTCATCACCTTGTGCTTCATACTCTGTTTCATTTTCATCACAGTCACGTCCACCAATGCAATGGCTGTCAGCAAGCACCGTTTTGTGCTAGGTTATCTACAATTTAGGTGCAAAGAACGCTCGGGTGGTCAAAATTTCCCGAGCCCTCCAC
The DNA here is from genome assembly GCF_043290135.1 of Rhipicephalus microplus. Lineage (NCBI taxonomy): Eukaryota > Metazoa > Arthropoda > Arachnida > Ixodida > Ixodidae > Rhipicephalus > Rhipicephalus microplus. The sequence goes on along the minus strand of NC_134710.1, from coordinate 150,730,226 downwards.
AACGGTGGCCCTTACAATCATATTGTGGTTTTGGGACACTAAACCCCAACAGAATTATAATTTATGTTTAGGTTGTCTATGCAACAACTGGAATTCTCATCAGTGAAATCTTTATCTGAGTAAGTGGTAGCCTCGGATAGCTGAATGTAGATAGCCGACAAATACTTATCGTCCTCTTTCACTGTTCTGGTTATTTGATTTAAAGTAAATCTGGATATACAATAAATTGGCACATGAGTACAGAGGTATCATTTTGCAAAGAGCGTTAAAGGAAGCAACCAACTTGACTAAAATACAGAGCCTAACAGCCTAGCGTGACAATATAGTTACACGCAAAATAAGATGCTTGTTTTCGAGCAAATCATTAGTCAATCTGTTTCAAATTTAGACCGGAGGTCGCCTATTGCAGCTGCATAATTGAAATCTACACATAAATATACATAAGTTCACCAAAATTCATCAAAATCAATTGAAAAATAAAAAACTTTTTTCAAGAGCCGTGTCTGCCCTTGAACATGCCTACAGAAGGTGTGCATCACGCTGTTGCAAAAAACAATACTATAAAAAAATCTATTTACATGATGAAGCGTTGCATGGTGACACACCGAAATGTATAACCACTTATGATTGATTGATACATGGGGTTTAACATCCCAAAACCACCATATGATTATGAGAGACGCCGTAGTAAAGGACTCCTTAAATTTTGACCACCTGGGGTTCTTTAACGTGCACCCAAATCTGAGCCCATCGGCCTACAACATTTTCGCCTCCATCGAAAATGCGGCTGCAGCAGCCGGGATTCGATCCCGCGACTTGCGGGTCAGCAGCCGAGTACCTTAGCCACTGGCGGGGCATGTAGAACCACTATTTCGCACCTGTATTAGCAGCTCCCCAATGAATATAGATAACTTCTGCCAGATGGCGTCTCTATGGGGTATCCTAACCTATCGCAAGGCATATTGCCGTGACTTTAGAGCGGTTTTTTAAGCCTGCATAAATTGAAAGGCTTCGTCGGGATATGCGTGACCATATGGTCACACTGGTACCTAATGGGTTAATAATGAAGCTTCAAATACAAAGGCTTTGTGCATTTAATGTCACTGAACAACCTATACCACATTTCCCTGTCTCAGCACACAGATTGAACTGGAAGTTTCTGTTCAGCAGACTTTACTTAAAGAGAGTACTAAAGTGCATTATTAGGCCATATAAGTACTATACATTACACTTTTGCAATAGCAAAACTTCAATGCTTATGGTGAGGGAACACTTGGTAAGAACAAGAAAACAAGCAAAAACAAAAGACAGGTGGAAACATATGCTAAAAAGAAGAAACATGTTACTTCCCTATATTACAGGAAAAAGATAACACAATAGCATTACCATTAGTTCAATGCATTAGTTCAAAACACAGACAGTGATGATAAAGAATGCAAGACATGGTATGTCCATTTCTGCACACAGAGACATTATACACAAGGCCCAAGCAAACTATAGCAAGAGATTAAAAATATGCTGATACATTCTATGGCAATGTGACCGTGGCATATGCATATTGACAACTGTTGTATGGAGTAAATCATACAATTTTCAGTTTTTTTTTAATTATATAATTAGGCATTTTTCATTGTCTAACTTTTGAACCAATGAAGCTCGGAAAAAGATTCCAATGGGAAGGCTGTAGATCAGCTAGCTAGACGTTCGATTATAAGGCTCCTAACTTTACGTTTTAGTGTTGTTTCCCTTACTACAGATGCCTGCTAAATATAAAAAAGATACCACATGACAAGCCTACTGGTGCACCCATGTGTGCAGTGATTGCAGTGCTCCTTAACGATCCGCACGCAAACACCAAAGCACTTGGCCGGATATGATTTTTCAACGTGGCTGTGACGATAGTGGTGCCTGTGCAATGACGCATATTTTGCTAGCGGCAACACAAGCGTTAACCAATGCATCAGCTTGTCACTACCATGTACCGTTACGAGGAAAGTACAATATCATTTGTACAGAGAACATTAGGGAGCACTGCAGTAACAGAGCAACTAGGCACACAACCAGGCATGTCATGAATTTATTTATTTTGTGGACATCTGTAGTAAGCAGAAAAATACAAACAATGAACAGATATAAAGGTAGAAGCTGTCAAATTAGATTTTTCAAATCAATCTACAACTTTCTCAACAGAATTTCTTTACTGGCTTTGTTGCTTCAAAGGTTGGTTAGTTAAACATGCTTAATTATGCAATTAAGTGAAAAACAAAAAAGTGTGACTTTATTAATGCATAAGTAAGCAAAATGCATTTGCTTGCATTGCCATGGAGTGCACTGGCACATTTCTAAACTCTGGCTAGAGATAGCTGGGGCACCCTGTGTATCTCTGCTTGACATTATTATGTGACATTAGATAATGGAATACCGAGCACAATGAAAGCAAAAAAAGTTGATAACAAACCCACTCCGAAGGTCACCTTAACGCGGTGAATACAAATTTACATAGCTCACCTCAGGAGCTTCTCCAATGATCCAACGACAATCAGGCGTAAAGCTTTCAGGGCAATTGTAAAGTCTGTCCACTGCCACGTTTCCCAGTTTTGGAAAACGAAAAAGAATTTCCTTCAACAGGACGTCTTTTGAAACAAAGCAAAAGAAGAAAATCAGGCTTTTTTTTTTGAAATCCCAACAGGCTTATCAGTACCTTTTAATGCTAACTTAAATATTGTGAATAAGGTAGAGACAGTGACTAAAAATGAAAGCTTTCATGTGACTAATCTAAGTTCTTTGAATATTCCAAGACAGGTTAAACCTAATATGATATCATAAAGTAAAATAAACAAGCTCTGCACTTCCTAAATCACAATAGAGTGTGTCTGAATAGAGCATAAATATTTTAAAATTATTACAAGGAAATGCATGTTAAGGCATCAAGATCAATATTTTTTAAAGCAATTAGTGTATTTATACTGCAACATTAGTTCTAATAAAACGTTAAAAGAATTACTACCAATTACTCAATACAATGTATTGAAGAATTTTATATATGTAATGTATAATCAGCGTCAAATGAAACGCGACAAGCATTAGCAATGTTATAGTACACGTCGTACAGCATAGGTCGGCAAAATAGTTAAAACTCACTTAGATTCACTCAACAAATATATTATGCTCTGAGGGTTCACTCGGACTCAGACACACCAAAATTTTCCTAAACTGAACTCACTCCGATTCAGAGTTGCTAAAGTTTTTCTCAATGAGGCTACCTCACTCAGACTTATACTAAAGACTTGATTTGAGTCCGAGTTGACTCATGAGTCCATGAGCGTAAAGCTACCTCTTTTTCGACCTTTGTGTGAATGTTCTTCAATGCCAATATCTCACATAATCAGTGATCTACGATACGTCTTTTGACCTTATACCTTCACATACGAGTTATCAGTGATCCAGTAATTCACTAAAGACATTTTCATGCAATACCAGACTCGGGTGAGATAGCAAGAACTTTTGATGAAAGAGTTAACGGGAAGAGATCGTGGCACCCTTTGAAATTCACGTTTCTGACCAATAAGTTTTGAGGCGGCACCTGAATGTGTGAATAACCTTGAGTATAAGCGTGACCCGATGTAAAACTGAGAGCAATGCTGAAGATGAGCAGATAGGATTATGGGTTGCCAATAAAAGATGGAGCTCACTCAGAATAACACAACAAATATATTTTGTGCTTAGGGCTCACCCAAACTCAGACTCACCATCATTTTACTCAACCGGACTCACTCTGACTAAGACTCACGAGCTGACCTGAGTCCGAGTGAGTCCAAGTGAGTGGACTCATGAGCGAGCTTGCCTACTTATGCCATCCGTCATCACCATGGATAGGCGTGCCCATCCCTAGAGCTGCCAAACCACATGTGCTTGCCTACAAATGGTGATAACTGGATGGTGCACACTATAGCATTGCTAATGCTTGCCACTGTGTGCATTTCATTTCATGCCAATAATGCACTAGTCCATAAACACTTCTTGAACATAAAAGTGGAAAATCAAACCAAAGAAACTGCTGTTTCGCATAAAAAACGAGGCACTCCATAATGTAACGAAATTATTCAGTCAGTTCTCAAATTTTAGTTTCAGCATCAGGCAACTGTAATGCTTTTTGGTTGCGATGTTAACTTGGACTTAATCGTGGTTCACTACACACACGAACAAAGTCAATGTAAAAATCTTTTATGTGCATCATGTATATCAAAACAAAGTCATGTGTCACAAATGTCAGCATGACTGGGACGTCTCTAAGAAAATGTAAGTGACAAATATTGCCATGATAAGTATCAAGCGGAAAGATTAATGCAAGTTGGTATCACTGAATAGCTATAGGAAAATGGGAAAAAAAGGGAGACAAGATTAAAGAGCTCACAGAACTGATCCCAGTCTTCTGGAAGTGTTCCCAGTTCTCCAGATGGAAGGATGCTCAGATCAGCTGGCTTACATTGTGGTTCAAAGCCACCAGCAAGATATGCTCCTTCATGTGCTCTCAAGTAGAAGTGGCCATCACAGTCATGAATCACTACATAAGCATCATACAAAAAGACATTAAATGACAGAAAAATTCTTACAAGATCTATCTATCTTCACCTAGCTATATTATCAAAGGCTGCTAAAAATTATCTTGCTTCTGCAAGAATCAATACCTCTGCTGTTTTAAGATAAGTATGCCTCGATTTCAATAAAAAAATCACCATACAAAAAATTACTTTTTACATTCCAAAGAATTCTGATATTATACGCCCTTCTGCTGTTGGGACAATTTTGTTTTCTGAAAATCGAGGAATGCACTTACAAAACACGAGGGAAATTATCGAGAAATAAAGTTACAGAACACAAGGACAAGAATGAAGGTAACTGAGAGGCTTAAAGGCAAACTCCGGCGATATTTAGACCATGTCAAGGTTATGGCGTTTCAATGTTCCCGAGACACTCTTGTTACGAGCCCAATAGCTGAAATGCTCAGAAAGTTTTAAAATAATTTTAAAAAGCAAAAATGTGCAACACCGAAACCCAACCGAGCGCCCTGTCTGAGTATGACGTACTATTTGGGAGAGCCGGAGGCCGTATACTGGTTTCGCCGGCGCGGAGTATGAAAACTGTGAAAGCCAGTCCAGTGAAGCACCGGCCAAACACCACAGAGAAAGGAAGAAAGCATTCCCGTGCTATACCCGTGCCAAACACCGCAGCCGTCGCCTTGTGGAAAGCACAACAAAAGCTGTAGCGGCCACAGTAGTGATGCCATCAGCTGCGTCACTTCGTTGGCATGCCAAACATGACGTCACACAGACAGTGTTGCCAATAATTCTGGCAATTGAGGTGAGCTTTTCCAGGCAATCTATAAAATTCATTTGCAAACGATCAGTGCATCACTCAAACCTGTGATTTTGCATAAAGGACTAAAATGTGCAAAGGAACATACCGTGCGAATTTCATTGAGATTCATTGACCTCAAAAAATTGCCGGAGTTAGCCATTAAATGCATACTGTATGTGACAATGTCATAGCGATCTCAATTTTTCGTACAAGTCAGACCCCTTGAAGCTAACAGAAAATAAAGCCAAGGGAAGCACAAGGGGACACATAAACTCACTTTGATCAACAGACAGAAACAATAATGAAAAGGAAACTGATGGAAAGACAACTTAAAACAGTTTAGAACTGAACTCTGCATTATGAGCACGTAGCACATGCATCCATAGATAGGGGCTTGATGCAGAACATACATTGCTGGAACTATCAGAATATAAAACAATGTTACATCAAGGATTAGTTCACTAATTTCAAATTACAGCCAATTGTATGTCTAAATACACAATGTTGTATAAAAAATATTTGGAAGATTCCTCGCATGAGAGTTCCAAGTAGTTCAGGCTAGTTTTCATTCAACATGGTCCACAGTGAATCTTCAGTTGTGTACACTTGTCCCGATCCCTCTGATACCTGCCATGTTTCCCGAGTGTTGCACAGGAGTCAGAGTTTGGCCCTGCCCTGTTTATGATGTGTTTATTGTATCAAATTTCAGACTGAAACAAGAATAACTTTAAAAATGTTTGCAAATTACTGCTTTATTGAAAGTACTGTACACACTGTATATTGTTGCCAACAATCTGGCAGGGTTAGCTCTACCGCAGACAGAATCTTTCAAATAGGGCACATGAAGAGGCGCCAAAGGGGTGCTTGCATAGCATTTACCTGTGTCACTTTAGCCGGAACTGCTACATTTGATCAAATGAGCCAGTGTGCGTGCTATCTCAACGGAGATTAGTAGGCAGCTCGTACCTTTGCACATCCTGTTCTCTCATCAATTTCTTTGTGTCAAAGCTATAGAAAGCATAAAAGTCACTTTTCTCGCTGCAGCGGCCAGGTGTTGTAAACACTATGCCAGATGAGATCCTAAAGCAGTTAGCTGCTAGCCCAGCTTAAAATAACATTCCCATTAGTTACTATTACATTTTGCTTCAAATGCTGGGGTGAAACTGCAACTGCAATTTTTTTTTATGATTACACAACCTTGTCTATGTTAGCCACATATTGTACTTCAGACTGCCATGCAATGCAAGCCTCAAAGATGAACGAAACCTGTGGCAGTTTCACTGCTGCTAAACTGGCACATGAAACAACTAACACAGGAATGAGTTTTGAAAACAAAAGCTGTGCCCTGGTGACTGCCAACACAAACACAGTTAAACCCCTTTATAAGAGGCATGCTCCGGGCAGCAATTCTTGTATTTTATACGAGATGTCTCTAATAAGCAGGGGACCTCGTATGCATTTTCTTATCCGTTGTATTTTACTGTTGGCATACTCATGTCTCTTATACCCATTTCTCTCTTATATCAGTGTTTCTTAAAAAGGCATTCGACTGTACTACAAATGTGTCCTGGAGTCACCTTCTAATAGGAATTAGCCCCAACAAGTTGGAGTGGCTTCTCCTAATGGGAGGTCTGGGTGACGTCACGGCACAGACTCCTCGATGCCCGCCGCTGCGAACCTACAAACGATGCGCTCGCTTCGCGCGCTGTGCCGTTGTTTGGGTTCGCTTTCTGCTCGTCTCAAGCTGCAGATGCATTACGAAATCAGAATTGATAATGTTCCTGGTAAAACAAAAAAATGTTTACTTTTGCTTCTGCACAATCGCACGCTCGGTAATAGGCAATGTAAAAGGGGTTAGAGAAGGTTTGTGTCGCGCTGCTAACCCCGATAATGATTTTCATTCCTGGTCATGGCTACTGCATTCCGGCGGGTGTGAAAAGGAAGAACACACTTCTGCTTGGATACAACACTCATTGGTGCATAATCATGTGATTTTTCAGACGCAAGGCACAATATTTGCATTAATGGGTTGAGCTGTACATGGGTGATTCCTATAGAAGATATGAGGGTTTTCTTCGCTCTGGGGTTATTTGTACCAGATGAATCTACGTATCTACGGAGTACGGACAGTGCTTTCACTGGTGTGCCAAGCCCCGTGCTCACGTGCATTATGGACTCTTGAAAACTGCTCACCCTAGAATACCAATAACGGCTGTTGTGCCTGTTTTTCTCATATACTTGTTCACTCAACACATTGTTCAGTTTTATGTTTCTCTCGCAATAATTTTGCAGCTTCCTTTCACAGAACTTGTTGAGGTTATGAGCGAAAATTCTCATAGCTGTCAGATTCTGTCTTCGTGTACATACATAGCAACGATGTTGTCCCACTCATAACTACCAGTTTAGATAGCCACCTCATAAATTAATTTTCCTTATAGTTGATTACCTTTACGTAGACATGACTTAAGAGACCAGTCGTCGCCTCATCGAGGCGAAGCTTGTTTAATGATTACTTGGGCCACGTTGCTGACTGCGCCTAAGAGATCATTTCGACTTTCTGGCGTTTGTGTTAGAATTGTTGCTATTAGCGGCACTCCCATGTGAAGTGAACATTACTATTGTGCCGTGGCAGTAGGTCACCCCAGCATTTCACGCAAATCAAGGTATACGACTATACAACCCCCGGCGACAGTTGAGAAGAAACATGTACATATGATCTGAGTAAACGAACACATCCCAACATTTATGAAATCAATGTGTGTATGACAGTCCTATTTTGTTTACTTTCCGAATGTTTGAAGTTTGTGCTTATGAAAGTCAGGTTCATATAATGTCTCTTGTTGAGAAAGCGCAATTCTGCCAAATCATTTAGAATATTTGCAGATGCAAGTGGAACTTGCACGATAAACAGCAATGTATTTAGTGAATTGAAAGCATCCTAAATTCATTTGTGATACTTCGGCGCATATCTGTTCTCATCCCGGAGTCTATGCCTAGTTGTAATCACATTAGCACAACTTAGCATATTTTTCTATAGCACTCATTTCTTGGTGTACGCAACGAAAACAATTTTCACTAGAAATCTTTTGTTCAGACGGTATTCTGCCTAGCCTAAGCTAATTTATGAAAACCTTTTGCAGCCTCGTTAACTCTCACTAGTTGTGAAACCTTTCACTTTGTATCTTGAAATATTTCCTTCATGCAATCGAGGAGTAATCACCAACGTATCACTAAAGAGTGAGCACGTAGCGGGCGCCAAAAAAGGAGATAAACGGCGGCAGAGAAGGAGTGTCCTTGCCATGACGTCACATCGGCGCGACCGCAGTGACGCCAATGTTCGTTCTCGGGGCTAATAGTGATGATTCTGGCACTGACAGTAAGCTGTTGACAAGTCATTAGCCCAGTTCAAGGTTCATATCTCAATATAACACACAGGTAGTTTTCAAAGCCAATTTATGGGGCTTATTGAATTAAACAGAGTAATCAATTGTTCGAGCTGTCAAAAGCAGGCTCAAAAGTAGCATTCCTGAGGGTTACGACATATCTTAGATGTTACCACTTCTCCTTAGTGCGACCAAAACTAATGCCATAGCCACTAAACTCATGACGACAGTCATCACTGGAATCATGCATGTGCATGCTGGCCAGTCAAGTTCAAAATATATGATAAGGGCCAATTTCCAGATTAAAATAACCAACGTTGGCTTTTGTATATGCGCAGAAGTGGGCCAGAACCTTGAGTGTTTCTTAAATAAACCAAAAAATATAATTTACCAGTGGTAAATCTACAAAATTTTATCATGATTTACACTGTGGGTGTGTAACCTTTAAAGTTTGCTTGTTTCATGTTCCTACTGTTCTTTATTTAATGCTGGTTGTTTCTTGTCCCATATGCCAATTCCCAGCATGATTTTGCTGAGAGCTATAGCAAGCTTTACCGCTGTTCAACAGTACCATTCACATTTTTCAGTTACAAACTTGATCTGTTATGCACCCGGACTCTATATTGCCATAGCTTGACACTTCACCACTCTTGTACAATACACCGTCATCGCTACAAGCAGCGCTGACTAACACTCCCACATTTAAGTACACCGATATAACCAATGAAGTGTAGAGGAGGACGAACACCACTGCAGGTCAATTGGTAAAGCATCGGACAAATTATTCGAAGGATACAGGTTCAGTCTCTGGTAGTGGCAAGTTATCTATCATTCATTTAATTACTTCACATTTACATTCTAATGTCTGCTGCGAACTTTGGTCGATTTTTCGGCTGGGCATGCAATTTCTTTTTTCATTTGGGTGGGCGTGCAATGGGTGTCAAGTGGTATTGCATTGTGGGCAGCACACGATTTGCCCTATATTCACCATAACAGCCTCTAAACACTCGCAGATGATGATTACACTTCGTCTCGATGACAGAGTGTCTTAGCTAGCACTACTAGCTTACGCATGGAAAGTACGGTAATACTGTGCCAATTAGGAGTGCACACGCACAAACTTTAATGCACCAAAACACTTACCATAACAAATACTGGGTCCCCCATGAATGTGTCTGTCTGTAACGGTAAGCTGCGCATGCTGAGAAAGGTACGTACTTGGCTAATATTAATAATCGATTTTATCAATGTCATGTCAAACAGCGCTCCACAAACTTATGCTTTCTTTCTATAACAATAATAAAAAGTCTTTGTTTGATGGCAAGCTTCTTAGCGTGAGCATATTAACTCATCTCTCCATCCACAAACTTGGACGGCCGGGGCAAGTGGTGCGGTCTGGCGGCGATGTGCAACCAAGGAAGAACATTCGAAAATTTGTTCATCAAACAGAAACAGCAAGGCTCGCTGACCTCCAAATGCTTCCAAATTACAGCTGTCGTTGTCGGACAGCTTCAAGGAGCTTGTGGACATAGCACAGTCACAGATGTGGTGTGATGCAGCATACTCAACGTTGTTGTGACTCTCGGTTGTTGTCAACATGCTTTTCATAAGAAACATAGACGAAGTGCGTTCCCACGACCTGACACCCCAATGCCTTTCTCTGAAATGAGAGTCCAGCGGCGGGAAGCAACAAAGGGATAAGAATATGGCAACTTCTACAGACTGGGAGCTAACAATGTCCGTAAAAGTGTTTCCTCCACAAAGGCTTGTTTGGGGAGGCTGCGCAGCCGACCGACCTCATAGGCCGTGACTAAGCAATCAAGTCGCTAATCCTTTGCTGCCCTTCCAGGGAGAGACGGCAGTAAGCGCTCATTTGCCAACTTGCCCACGTGACAGATCTCCCTCCCTTGAGTGAAACCGACCAGAGGAACATTGCGTCAACAAATTCCTCTGGATGCTGCGGACTTGCAGAAAGTCCTGTAAGCATATACAATGAGTGATAATTTTGCCATCATGCTCCTGTTTTTCAACTGGAATGATACTAAAATTTTCATGAGTTTCACCTCTAATATACACCTACAAGATGTACCAAACGAAGTCACTATATATATGAAGATTTGGGTTTTTCTATATTGCTTCCAAACTACTTGCAGATTGCGATGTTTTTATAACACCTACACGATTCTTTTCTTGTATATCAAACTGGTAGTTGTTATTGAATCTTTATTTTCATGTGTTGTTTTGTTTTTGCACACTGTGTATGAAAATAATGAAAATACTAGACGTGTCAGCAAACTACTGGGCACACGGCTTGGCCTATGTACGCATGTGTGTCTTGTAATTTCATGCTTCGAAATGTTTGTCTTTCATTTCAAGGTAGTTCTTATAAATATGCTTGCAGCCTACCTCTGCTTTATGAAGAAATAAATGCACCATACAAAAATCCGACTGCACTAAACTTATTGCTGGCTGATCAGTGAAATAGGCCTTTAACGTTTCTGCAAATTAATGTTCAATCAGCATAATCTAAGGAAGATGACTTAATTACTTTCATTGAAGGATTTAGTTTCAAGTTTTCATTGATTGATATGTGGGGTTTAACGTCCCAAAACCACAATTTGATTATGAGAGACGCCGTAGTGGAGGACTCCGGAAATTTTGACCACCTGGGGTTCTTTAACGTGCACCCAAATCTGAGTACACGGGCCTACAACATTTCCGCCTCCATCGGAAATGCAGCCGCCGCAGCCGGGAATCGAACCCGCGACCTGCGGGTCAGCAGCCGAGTACCTTAGCCACTAGACCAAGTTTCAAGTTTTCAATTATCATGTTTATGGAAACATGGTACCAAAATGACGTAGATATTAATATAGAGGGCTACAACCTCGTTAACCTGAATAGAGAAAAACGAAGAGGTGGTGGTGTCTGCATTTATGTTAACAATGATATCACTTGCGAATATATGACTGATTGGTCTTTGTCTTCTAATGATATTGAAACACTTTCATTAAAATGTGAAAATTTTGTGTTCTCTGTAGTATACAGGCCACCAGACAGAAACAGCAATTTTTTTCAGTGTCTAGAGAACTTCTTCACATTTGTAAACAACGAACAATACTCATTACTTATGGACGGCAATGTAAACATAGCTCAGATCTACTGGCTCTCCTCGAATAAAATTTTAGTAGTAATAAAATTTCAGTTACTACAAGAATTAAGCCGACTAGCGCAACTTTAAAAGATTTGTTCTTATCAAACGCTCCAACTGAAGATATATATTCTAGGGTTCTTAATACAGCAGTTAGTGACCATCAACCCATACACATTGCTTTGGTTAGACACCTGAAACAAAAGCCCAGTACTTCATCACAAATGAAATTTCAACAAATAAATTCAAGTTCGCTTTTGTCATTTCGAGATGAAATTAGCTCATTAAATTTGGAGGACGTTTTGTCGTCTTCTTCACTCGACATGGCATATGGCTCTTTCACAGAGATATTAACCTCAGTATACAAAAAACACCTTAAAAAAACTTAAACGAGCGCGTAAACCATGAATGACCAGCTACATCCTTAAAATCTTAAAAGAAAAAATAAGCTTTTTAATGTATTTCATTCAGGGCGTGATCCAGCTGCTCTCAAGGCTTTCAAAGCATAGCGAAATAATTTAACGAAGCTACAGAGACACTCCAAACACAACTACTACTTTACTATGTTTAACGGCGTGATAAACGCGAAGGATATGTGCAACAGATTAAATGCGGTGATATCTAAAAGGCAATCCAAAAACAGCATTGATGAGCTTACTGTATGCGATAATGTGCACAGAGGAGCAGCGTTGGCAAACAAATTTAATGAGCCATGCTAGTAAATAGCACATACGATGCTGAAACTCTGAATTATCTGCCCCCTTCTACCAATAACTCTCTGTTTAACACTCCGACAGATGAACATGAGATAATTAGTATATTTAAACGCTTTACAATAAATAAGAGTGAGGACATCGATGGCCTAAACTACAATGAAATATTTTTGTTATCAACCTCCTCAGTCCGTACTTAACATACATATATAATCTTGCTTTGAGTACAGCCAAAGTAACAGTAATATATAAGGGGGGAGAGAAAAATAATCTGTGTAATTACAGGCCAATTTCTATATTGCCAACATTCTCAAAGGGTCTAGAAAATATTATTTATATTAGGTTGTCAAAGTTTTTTGAAGAAAATCAGATTATAGCTCCATCTCAATTTGGTTTCAGGCCTGGCCTCTCAACCCAAAGTGCACTGCTTCATCAAAAGGAATTAATATTAAAAAATATAAAAGTGAAAAGATTAACGTTAGCTGTTTTCATAGACTTTTCCAAGGCTTTCGATACTATAAATCATGCAACATTACTGCAAAAGTTGAAATGCTATGGCATTCGTGGTGTCGCCTTAAATTTATTTGAAAGTTATTTGACTTACCGACACCAGTGTGTGTCAATAATGAAAAAACTATCCCCACTAGCAAAAATAAGACATGGCGTATCACAGGGTAGCATACTCGGCCCACTTTTGTTTATTATTTTTATAAATGATATCGCAAGGATAAACACATCAATAGAGTATCTTATTTAAGCAGACGATACGAGTTTGTTTTTTTCTGGAATGAACATAGACAATATCATATCATTGGCAAATGATACATTAGGCAAGCTTTACACTTGGACAGTTAAAACTCCTTACATATAAACTGTTCTAAAACTAAAGCTGTTATCTTCAGAGCGAAATCTACACCATGTCCAATACTTAATTCATTGTACTTAAATTATGTGAAAATAGAATTTTCCCCCTCTGGAAAGATGCTAGGAGTTGTGTTTCATGAACATATGTATTGGGAGCATCACACCGATTACATAAAGAATAAACTTTATAGAGTACTAGGAATTCTTAGAAAATGTCAACGCATATTACCAGAACAGCAAAAACTTATGACATATCATGTCCTATTTACTCCCCACTTACGCTATTGTCATTTAGTTTGGGGAACCAGGACAAGAAAATCATTACATAACTTGATCATATCACAAAATGCAATACGTGCCATCTCAAATATTTCCTACAATGTGCATACAAGATCTTTAAAATTGAATTTCTCTATGAATACTGTCTCTTAACAACATTCAGATCAGAACTAATCCGTAAAAGCTACCACATACACACATTTACCAATTTAACTGTAAATGCTTCCACACGTTCAACGAAACACACTGCTAACTGGTACACTCCACGGCCTCGTACGAACTATGGGTCACAGCTACTACAATTTTGCCTACCCACTGTACTAAATAAGTTCAGATTAACAAGTGATACTCTACGTGTAATGCCTAAAAATTCTATTTTAAGTATGGTTTCATTAAATGTTTAGCTTTCCAATAAAAAATATTTCTTGAGTGTGTGTAGTTATTTTTGCAGTGCGAGTTGAAATGTTTTCCATAAGTAAACCTCTCTCTGTACCGCACGTTGCTGCCATTGTGTCGGGGTGGTGGGGTTTGTCAGTTGCAGATATTGCAGCTTTTACCCTGCTATTCTCACCATGTATGATACTTTTACTCTTTCCTATTCGACCTTTGTTCAAACTGTATATATTATTATGTATCAATTATGATGAAATAAACCAAATCTCAAATCTCAAAGTGCAACAACTCATCGACAACCATGTATTATCGGCGGATGCCATGGTAAGTGGTGTCGTGTGTGTGATTGGTTTTGAATCAAGGAGGAGGAGTCCGACTGAAGGCTTTTTTTAAGCCCTCAGTCAGACTCCTTCTTTTTGATTCAAAACCAACCGATGCTAAGTGCAGGGAGTCGCTCTCAACCTTGGTTTAACGGTTCATCCACCACAATCGTGGTTTGCTGAACTCTAACCTTCTATGTTGTAAATAGTTGTACAAAGTGCCAATAAATCTGTTTGTTTTAGTTTTTCCTAACTTGTCAGCATTGTTTTCTTCACCCTAAGTCGCTCCACGCTACCAAAGGAGTGCGGGTCCAACGTAATCCTGACGTCTCGGCAACCGTGAGCGGGGACGCGTTGGTGAGACCCAGACCTGCAACAACGTGGTCACCTATCCTTTGAGCATTTTGGTGGCTTTTGCAGTTTTTGTACTACAAGCTTGCGGGACCAGCATGCATTGCACGAGTTCCGGTTTTCGTTAACTTATATGTCATGCGAAAAGAGCATCGCTCAGCTAGGTCTCAATTTCAGTGTTATGCTTTCATGCTTATTCAAAATGATTTTGAAATTTGCTGAGTACTTCTACTATCGGGTCCATGGCAGGGGCATCTCAGCTATATAAAACAATAATTACTTTCACAAGGTCGAAAAATTGATGGAGTTGGCCTAGAAGCACCACAAGTAGGACAAATTCAATACTGAGCAGCCGGTTCTTTCAATGTGTTGATCACACAAAACTACCAGTCTATTACCAGACCACTGCATCATCTTGAATCTTGTTACTTAAGCACCCATGTTATCACTTCCCCAAGACTGTTAATGCCTTTCTGTAAATGAACATGCTTTACAAGATACTCTAAGACACAGTAGTGGCACCACATATTTTTAAAAATGTGCTTCTATAGCCAGGAACAATGCCTGGAAGAATTGCTATACCATGTCACGACACTTACCAGGCATGTCAGGATCCATGCCTTCCACAGGCAAGGTATGGAGGAAGTGGTGCTCACATGGGTACAGAGGAACCTTAACTTCTGGTATGCTCATTTTACCAAGGTGCCGGCCAAACTATAGAAGGTAGAAATACATATGACAATAAACGAACTATTCAGGTTCTACACAAATCCCATGTATGATGCACACTAAATGATCAGATTTTAAGGCAAGAAATCCTTACATGAGGTCTCCACAAAATTTTAATAAAGTTCAAGATTCTCCAGTTTTCATAAACCATTAAAAATATAGGCAATATCATAGAGGTAATCTCACCAATGTCAGGGTGATCAACTCAAAAGCCCCAAGACATGGTCAGCTGTGCAAATATTCTCCTCGCCATGTACAAAAAGCACATTTGATAATGAACTGCTCTAACAACGGATGGGCATAACAAGAACTATTGCTAATTTGGAGTGAGGGTGATCCGAAGTAGCCAGGAGATGAAATCTCATATAAGTCCAAATAGAGAATACCATTTCATCACAGTGATAAAGGAAACAATCACTTCAATCAGCACACAAATGACATGAGAAAAATGGGAGGAGCCAGATATTCAGGTGAGTTAGTACGATAACGTTAAAGCGCTGATTGAAGTGTAGCTTGGTACACTTACCAATTCTGTAGCACTGGTTATACTGTGACTTGGTGCATGTACTAATGCGGCAACCGGAAAGGCACACAATGCTTGCCAAACATGTGAAAATACTAACAGTGCAATTTCTATACCATCTTGCTCCCATTAAGCTTTAGATGACAATATGGAGAATTATACATGGAAACTAGCATGTACAGAGAGCAACCTATAATTACTATTACTTTTAAACACAGGATCTCATTATCATCCTACTGAGTGCATAGCACACACAGCTTTTGGTAAGGTAGTCACAACGAATGTGGCCCACAAGCATTGCACCATACTGATATTTGTGCCCTTCAGAAGTTCAATTATATTTTTCTAATTTAACGAGCACATTGGCTCAAAATGACAAAGACCCACTTTGTATGGAATGCATCATTAAACTGTCAAATTAAAAGATGATGTTATTAATAATTTTTTTCATTCATTAGGAATTAAGGCACCATATAGTGATGAAGAAGTGGATGACAATCCATAAAGGCAAAAAAAATGTGTGACAAAGGTTTTGCCTTGGTGCTCTTCAAAGGTGCTCTATAGGCTACTTTCTGGCCCAAGTAAGCTTGCCTAACAGATACCTAAGCCTTCAGCCACATATACAGTGAATAACAGCTGAAAACTGATAACAGTACTCACATATCCAGCCGAGTTCACAAAATATTCACAGCGTATAGTTCCCCAGTTTGTTTCCACATCATGCACATTCTGGTGGCCATGTGCAGTGACTTTTTCAACAGAGCAACCTTCTACAATTTTTATGCCTGCAACAAAAAATTTCAGTGTAGTTAGCTAATAAAATGAATATTGCAACACTGTCAAGATTGCAAGCCTACTCTAGAATTCGCGCCAATGACAGGAGAGTTTCCTAAGAGGGCAGGGAGGTGGAGAATCTGTGCGTTTTGTTTTGACTAAGTTTTCTCTAGGGGAGACAACGTAGTGGGAGGGGGGGGGGGGGGGGGCTTCAGCTTCCCATGCCCTCTGCTGACCTCCCCCCTGCTTAAACTGTAATTTCTTTTTTTAATGCCCACTTGACATTGCCTTCGTTGAGCATTTACAAATAAATTTTGAATTTTCTTTCTTTTTTGGCATTTTGCTACAGTTCAACTAATAGCCAGCGTTTGTGTTTTCCCTATCAGTCCTTTTCTGTTAGCATGTGCGCAAGTCTACATTACAGAAACATAAACCCCTAGCAACTTACTTGGAAGTTACATGTAAATACCACATAAAATTCACATACTTTCGGGAAAGATACTGAACAGGTGCCCCAAAAGTAATATGGAGAATGCGAGCTATGTCCAAACTAAGTGAAACTGCATGCCAGTGCACTCTCTATCAGCAAATGCACAGCAGATAGTGAGAGCGTGTCAGCACATCTGGCTAACCCATTCATATATTTTGATGCACCACAACAGAATAACCTTCCACACGCTGTCATGATGACACCAACGGCGCATGCCCGATACAATCTTCATCACCAGGAATGCAACACTTTCACCTCTGATTAGCAGTGATGGCAGCAGTGCAGCTTCGCTCGAGGCAGCGATAAGGCGATCATTAAGATATAGGGATAGGTCAGCCATAAATGTCACAGAATTCTCGCTATGTACAGCATATCAGCTGATAAAGCATGTTGGCATGTAGTTTTGCCTAGTTAGGCCACAGCTCAGGTGCTCCATTTTAGTAGTGAGGCACCTGTACACTTGGGGGTGCGTGCACCTGTGTGTACACAGATGATAGGTTAATGCTAATAGAAGGCGATGAATGATGCTGTAAATATAGTTTCTTTTAGTTTAGGTCACACTGTCGGAGCAAGGTGTAGGTTTAAATTTGCTCAGAGGTTAGGCAGAGGGCGGAGGTTGAGGAAGCGTCAGGCCAAAGTACTTGTGTACTGAGCATGAGTTTAAAAAAAAATGTCAGTCATTGTTATGACCAAAATATCAAACTTTGTGCAATGTTCATTCCAGAATAACATCGAATTCCTACAACAAATTGCAGCTGCTAATTAGGGCCGCATGGCATGCAGCCTGAGGAGGAGAGGCAGGCCCCTCATAGATGGGGGGGGGGGTAGGGGAGAAGCTGAACTACCACCCCCTAAATGATCGCCTCCGCTGTCTTATCTCAACACTTGAAAATTCATTACTTGGCCCCATAGGAAATTTTAGTTACATACACTGGTAGCTGTAAGTATAGTGCCTTAAGTACTGAACATCTTACCAAAACAATTTTAAATGCAAAACATTTTATTGCGTACTGCAAGCACTTCTAGTGTATCTATCTACGTATCTACCGATCTAGCGGCCTATGTCTGGGTGCTCTTACAATCACCCCCTTAACCTGGGTAAACCGAAATCAGTATGAGAAAGTAAGATGGCTTGATGAATATGACTCCCTGGTCATGAGATCAAAAATATGAAAATCCCGTCACGCACGTCTTCAAACCCTTTATGCCAGACAGGTGTGGCACATACTCATATACCACAGGTATGCAGGTACCGTAATTACTCGAATCTAACGCGCACCTTTTTTCCGGTTAAGCGAGTTCATAAATCGCATGCACGTTAGAATCGAGTACGAACAAAAAAATTACGGCCAATCTATTGCCATCGGCAAATCTAAAATGGCCGCCCCCTACGTGCGTCGGCATGGCGCGTCATTCATTTCTGCCTATGTGTTTCTCATGTGCGGCACTTCGTACGTGTGCTGAGGAGTTCGTCATCTAGTAGTGCATTAGCATCGACGGCGTGGAATGGCCGACTCCAAAAACTCGAGTGCACCACGATGCCGCTTTTAAAAGAAAAGTCATCGCGTGTGCAGAAACGGACGGAAATCGGGCCACATCGCGGTCGTTCGGAGTTCCCGAAACGTGCGTGCAGAGTTCCCGAAACATGCGTGTGGGACCGGCGGAAACAAAAGCAGAAGATTTTCGACAGCAAAGCTTTACGCAAAGACTTCAGTGGACCACAGCAGGGTCGGTTTTCGCAAATTAAAGAGCTGCTCAGCGAGTATGTGCTTTAGCAGCGAGCAGCACAGCGGCCCGTGACGGCAGAACTGCTCCAAGTGCGGGCTATGCAATTAGTCTTAGAAAAATGTCTAATGCGGAGAGCCAGTTTTAAGCGAGCAGGTGCTGGCTAACTAACTTTATGAAGAGGAAAGGCTTTTCCTTCCGAAGGGGAACATGCATATGCGAAAAGTTTTGCGGAGGAGTAGGATGAAAAGCTTCACAGTTTTCAGAGGTTCGTCCTAAACTTGCGGCGCAACAACGACTACCTGCTTGGGCAAATCGGGAATGCCGATCAGACGCCTCTTTACTTCGACATGCCTGGCACCACAACCGTCGAGAAGAAGGGGGCGAAGCAAGTTCGCGTGCTGACATCGGTCCACGGTAAAACTACAGTGACGGCAATGCTCTGTTACACGTCAGATGGGCACAAGCTTCGCCCGTACCTCATATTTAAATGGAAGACGCTCCCGAAAGGAGTCGTTTTTTCGAGTGGTGTGATCGTGCGGGCCAGCGAGAAAAAATGGGTGCGCGTTGCAATCGATGTCTTACGTTTTTTTTTTTTTCGCGGTGGAAATCGGGTGCGCGTTACAATCGAGGGCGCGGTAGAATCGAGTAAATACGGTATGTGCCACAAGTGATTGACAGCTTGCATCTACTCAGCGTTGGCCGGACAAATGCAAAGAATAAATGTCAGGGTTGCAGCAGAAAGCAGAAATCAAGTCCCAGCACTTTGAGTGGCAGCGATGCAGCGAAATATTCTGGCACAGAGCCACGTCAGGTCTCGGAACTGCTTTCCAAATAGACCATAATGTTCGTGAAACGTCAATTGTGGTTGCAGTGCTGGCTATTCAATTTTACAAACATTACTTATTGTCACGCGGTCGTGGTGTTGACAAAGGCAGCAGTCGGCGTGTCTAAGGTGAAACTCTTTATTCGGCTGACGTTGTGGCTGAGAAATGGAATTACAGAATTACAGCAAGCAATGCACGCTGTACACTAATATATACAAGCAGAGCGTCGTGTGGCCATGATTTGAACCACGGCAAGGCTTGTCGGCATTTATACAAGCAGCATCGAACATTCGAGCATAATCACTGCGTGGCCGCACTTATTTGAAAATAAGCTGAGCTGTTCGCGTTTGCATGCTTAAGCCTAACAAATGATGTCAAGATAATCTATAATGCTCCCAGAAATTCTGGTACAATTTGCACAAGGCAGCATCTACACGTACAATAGGCCGGCAACATAAAACACAGAAAGAAAGGAGCATGTGCGGCAATATGTACTCCTATGATACAGCCATCACGTCGGGTTAATGTCAGTTGTAGTTAAGCAGCAACCACTGAAGTTAATTTATGTAGCCGTGCCCCTGTCTACCTCTTCGAAAGTGCAAGCGCAGAGCAGCTAACCACTTCTGGTGTTGCTAATACCCATGTTGCTGTTGGCATCATTACACAACTGTAAGCAACTGGTGATATAAAACATATGCGGCTGTCCAACATATGTTTGTGTGTACAACATTGGTACATATATTTAGTGAAATTTTGTAACATTTCCATAAACAAAAAATATTACAACACAGTCACCTTCCCTCCGCATGCTTCACATAACATCGATTCCCAACGTATGTGGGATCTGCCGAATTTTTCCCAATAGGTTTAGCCGTGAAGCAGACAGAAGAGACAAAGATGACCTGTAGCCACAACACCTGGGGGCAGGCATCACTGTAAACAAAGACTAATAGTTTATTTATCACATACTGCGGACCAAGTATGGTCCATGCAGGAGAGGGCAATACAGTTCAAATTTCTTTTACATACATACACTTCCGCTGCAGTATACATTCACTGCAGAACAAAATACATGTACATTAAAAATTCGTGAAAAACAAGGGAAAAATACAGGCAAAGAAGCAGGCTTAAGCGACAAGAAAAGGGTATAGTTTCATCTCGGCGTGTCGAGCCTAGGGGAATCATGGGGCAGAGCATTCCAATCAGAGACAGTTCTCTGGAAAAATGAATACTTGTAAATGTTAGTGCGTGCAAATCTAGGTGTAATGCTACGACTATGTTTATGACGTGAAGCCCTGGTTGTGTCCTGTGTTATGTAATCTGGTGCATGCAATCCTGATCTGGAAAAGTATAAAAGGCGGAAAAAGTTAAGCCGTGCAGTTTTCCTTCGATCAGCCAAAAGTTGGAGGTTCGCATCCTGCAACAGGGCTGACGGCGAACTAGCATTGCCTCAACTAGCATTTGTGAGTGACGTGCCTTTGTGACTTTATTTCTTACCATAGCTAAGGATGTACATAACATTAATGTGAAGAGTGCTGCTTCAACTTTTTCTCATTCAGTTCATTTTTGCTGAGTGGTGAATTTCCAATAGTGGTTATTGTGTATTGTGCATTCGATGATTAACTGAAGCTACGTGCCATGGTCACTGACATTACAAGTGGTGTGCCTTGGGCGGAGGCATTTGTACAAGCAACCTTCACTCTCAACTCAAGTAAATCTCCTTCAATAGTAAGGATGCAACATTTACTGCTTTAAATTTTGGCTATTTTAAACCACCCAGCTATTTTACACTTCACAGACATGATCACCACCATACAAAACATGCACATTATTGTTTATTTTTAAGGGGGGATCGTGAGAAATGGGATCGTGAGCTTTGGGATCATGAGAAATGGCAAAAAAATTGATTTTTTGAAAATCAATCTTTCAGTTTCTAGAACCCTTTTTCTATCTGATTCCAAAATATCTACACTGAAAATCGCGCAGAAGTTCTTCAAAAAGTTTGTGTCAGTCTCCTAGGCGGTGAAAATTTTTCTAGAAATCCCAAGAAAACAGCGATTTTCAAAAAATTATAACTTCATGATGGCATGGCCGGGAACTGGCTTCTTGATCTCATCTGAAAGAGCATTTTCCCAAGTTCGAATTCTCTGCGTAAGCTGGCTTCTCCATTCAGAAATAAGCATGCAAAAAGCAAATACTTGAGGGTCATTATGAGGCCCTCGATTGGTCGCATCCACCATGTTGCTCCAGCTCGCCTCGCCATTGGCCCCGATCACAGTGTACTAGAAGGGGGCAGTGGCATAAACTAGGCAGCTGCGCCACATCTCGGCTTATTCTCCGAAGGGTGACAGAAGCAGCAGCGCTGCAGTCACTTAGTACAGACGATGTAAAGAGCGTCTGCATTTAGAGCGTGCGCGTCGTAGCCTGCAAAAGCATGTAATCGCTTGTTTTTAGCATGTTTAATGCATTGCTGCGCCTTCATTGGAGTAAAAGCACCTGCTACATACCATGGTGCACGAGTGAATATGTAGGCATGCCAAAATCGCTTCGAGTCACTCCCTGTTTTATGAAACCTGCCGACCCCCCTCCCAACACACACAAAAACACAACGTAAAATCAGAATTGGCACACATCCGCCTAGCTACTCATTCAATATTATGCGGTTTGAAAGCAGCACTTAGAGCTGTGCTACATCATAAGTGGCTCCTGGAGAACTACGAAAAGTAGAGAAGTATCAAAACCGTGATGAAAGCAAACGCTCGATTGGGCAGCACTCTCTACAATATCAAAAGCGCTGATTCTCACATGAGTTTACATGCGCTCGATTGTTTCATGAGAAACCCGAGTACAAGTAACATTGTCACATTTATATCAGTGACCACTCAGTTTTATCGAGCCAGTTTTGCGGAGGATCATAATGCCTTCTGACAGGCTTACCATGTTTTAACCGCGTGCCTTTGCGCTTACTGTGCATCGCTTATGCAAGCTCCGAGTGCTTATAATATCAGGAGGTTGAGCCAGGAAACTAAACCGAACGAACGTGTTTAACTTCGAGGTATAAACTCTAGGCGAAAGGGCCGGGTTATTTAAAGTATATCAAAAAGCGCAGTTATATATATATAGCCCAGCTGTTATGCTGCCTGAATTCACTATAACCAGTTCTCATTTTCAATTGAAAGCTTATATTGTGCTGCTCTCCACATCTTCTATTGGCGAAATATCACTGCAAGCCACGAAATGCTTGTTTACGACATTTTGTACTAAAATGTTTTTTTATCAAGTGTTACAAGTTTAGGACACACATACATGCATGCATGTGTGCATATACATACATACATACATACACACACACACACACGTACATATATACATACATACATACATAGTTGTACGCAGTGCATGTCACGTCCGACTGCGTGAAACTTGAGACATTTTTTAGACCTCACACTGCCGAAAACGTCTAATTTACATTGAGCATTTGTTGAAAGACACGCTATACTCAGCTTCACCCTTCGCCAACGGTAAACGTTCGGTGCAGGGCTACCGAGCAACATTTTTTGGGGGTGGGGGGGTTCGGAACAGCTAACTTTGGCAATTGGTGTTTGCTGTGAATGCGTGTAAATATTTTAGTATCCGCTAAAAATACAAAGCATGAAAAAATTTTGGGGTGGAGGGGGTTCAGAATCTCTCCCTCTCCCCCTCTACTTATGGCCTACTTATTCGGTGTGCTATAGCAGGGTATTTTAACTCCCAATAATTATGATTGTTAAAATCTATGAAGCCAAGTCCTCTTTAATTAAAGTGTTACCAGCTGTCCTGCACCACGCACTTCTGCCGATGTTTACATACAAAAGTACTTTGAAGAACACATAACTTCAGGTAATGAGTGTAATAATGCCAAGACTATAAATCTTCACTGAGCCAATCAGTTCTTTTTTTTTCTCATAGTTTTCATACTTATAGTAACCATATAAACAGTTTAACCTTAAGAAATTAAATAATTTTCAATCTCTCACACGGGCTTTTATGGAGCTGAAGTTCAATTCTTTGGCGTGTCATCCCTCAGGGGTTATGACAGCATGTGCTAGACACGAATGATGTGCAGGCACCAAGAGAACTACACCAAAAAAGCACGCCACGGGTGCCTAAGCGCATAGCAGTTTTTGCGTGCAGCACGCTGGGCTTTCAGTACTAATCGATTGCAGCGCCGTCGCTACGGTCAACGTGGAAGGTATCAGCCGGCGAGGCGCGTTCACACCTCTCAACAGTTCCAATACACTCTAGCTCCATGCTCGCTTTGTGAGATCGTCGTCTGCTGCTTGTGCATCATAAGGACATGGCTGTCGAAAATCGCTACTTCGTGATGTGTTCACGGCTCGACAATCAATTAGGATATAATTATGTTTTAGTTGGGAGCTGTAAGCAGATGTTCGATCAGATAACTATGGTGCGCCGCGTTCGTAACTCATTCTCCGCGCCATCCATAATGTTTCAAAACTCTATGGCACCATCCGAGTCGTGCTTAGGCTTTACTTCGCTGACGGCGAGATGAACCTTCAACTTTGCAGGCAAGAACAACGCGCTACCACACTTGTGTCAACGTGCTTCTTTGCAAGCAAGGAAGCATATCGCTCGCTAGCTCCTCGAAACTGTGGATGGGCATGTTTAATCAAGTCCAGTGCCAGGTCGAACCGAAAAAGAAGCACCTCCTTCCACGAGCAAGTCTGTACTCACGAGCAGTTGCAGTCAGGAATCGGCTAAGACGAATGAAAATAAACAATGTTCATGATGTTTAAGCCTTGATTCTCGCCAATGAATCATATGCCCTTTTAAACCATTGGGTGCCGCAACATTCGTAAATAACTACGAGAGACCACAAAGATTATGGGAGGCTACGAGTGAACTGTCAACCATGGAGAAACTGGAACAGAAGCGAACGTCAAGACGATCTCTCAATACCAGGATTATCAACGTGGCAAGAGCTCTTTTCGGTGATGCTTGTGGGTTTGTTAGCCAATATAGATGAGCTCAATGCCATGTACGGACATTTTAAGGCTATCAACGATGAGCTGAACCAAATCAACAAGAAGTTGATTGATATGTAGGTTTAACGTTCCAAAACCACCATATGATTATGAGAGACGCCGTAGTGGAGGGCTCCGGAAATTTTGACCACCTGGGGTTCTTTAACGTGCACCCAAATCTGAGCACACGGGCCTACAACCTTTCCGCCTCCATTGGAAATGCAGCCGGGATTCGATCCCGCGATCTGCGGGTCAGCAGCCGAGTACCTTAGCCACTAGACCGCCGCGGCGGGGCAAAATCAACAAGAAGTTAAAGAGTCACATACCAGATGAAGAGTTTGAGGAAGAGTACAACACCGTCATTGAATGTGAGGACAACGCTAACAGCATTATGAGTGAGTTTCTTAGCAAGCACGACCGTATTGTTGTGGCCACGGTATCAACACCGGGGCTTCAGACTCCATCAGTAACCAGTACCACTGGAGCCACTGGTGCCAAGCTGCCCAAGCTTACCATTGCCCCATTTGCTGGTGACCTGTGCCGGTGGAATGACTTCTGGGAGAAATTTAACCAGATGATTTGCCGGAACAGAAGCCTCCCGACAATGGACAAGATCAGCTACCTGAGGTTCTTCCTATAGGGCGATGTAGATTTAGCTATTGTGGGCCTGCCAACCACAGAAGCTTGCGACAAGAACGCCATCGACATACTCAAAAAACGCTTCGGTGACAAATGAGACTCAGATAGGAGTACTTCTCCAGGCTTCGTACGATACCCTCAGTTTATTCAAGTGACCCGTCAGGTCTTCGCAAGATGTACAACCAGATCACCATCAACATCAGAGGACTGGAGACCCTCAAGGTGAGCAAGACGTCCTTTTTGGCAATGCTGTGCGACATATTGTAGCAGCTTCACCACACAATCTCATTGTACAGTACCATTGGTCATGTGCCAATCGGGCGACAAGCTACAGCAGTAATGCAGCCTATAGCACGGAGCTAGAACGCCTATTAGGTTTCTTGTCTATCGAAGTGGAGGGCTCAGAAGAAAGTGAGTTCGTTAACCATCGTGGAAAAGACGGTCATAATGAGAATGCCCAGAACAAATCATGCCAGTCTCTTAGCTCGAAACCCATGTCTTCAGTTCTCCATAACAACGCAGTGAAAGTACCCGAGAACTGTGTGTTTTGCAAATCAAGCCAACATTCCACAGAAGAGTGCTCGCTGGATCTCCCACTACCAGAAAAAAAGCGCATTTTACCAGGAGACATGCGGTGCTTTCGATGCATGCCGAAAAGTAACAGGGCATGTGACTGCAGGAGCAAGATTACGTGCTCTACCTGTCAAGGGTGTTATGCAACAAACGTGTGTGATCCGCAGAAATTAAGCCAGGAGACACGAGAAACCGACAGGATAAATAATAGAATACCGGCAAGTAAGCCAAGCACCAACACGACTGTATGTGCATCTCTAGCAAAGAATCGAGATACCCTTGAGAATTTATTGACGAGTGCCCTTCATCAGACGTTTCGGACTTGGGCTGTAACAGATGTTACATGTCGGTAGGCCAGAGGTGTCATAGACGGAGGAAGTCAGCCCACATTTGCCACAGAGAGGCTATCAAAGTAGCTGGAGTTGCCATGTGTGGGATTCACCATCATTGCACTCAACACCTTCGCAAGCAAGTCCAGTCGAGCAGCGCAAAGGCGACGTGTTGTGCAGCTCCATTTGGGGGGTCAGTTTTCAGACACTGAAGTTGCCTTACAAGCCATAGAAATTCTGCACATATGCCAAGATATCGAAGCAAGTACAACAAGTGTTCGTCGCAGAAATACAGAGAGCTGGAAAAGACTTCACTGATCAACTCGGGGAAGAAGGCATAAGTGTTCTCATCGGTTCCGACTAAATGTGGACTGTGATGACGGGAGAGATAACTCGATGTGCAGGCAATGCGAGAATTATTGCTATGAACTTGAAGCTAGGGTTGATGTTTCAAGGCAACACCAGCATGACATCAGATGTTACAGACTCACGGATTATGGTCTGCGTATTGAAAACCAGTGTACAAAAGGGCGACGAATTCCTTCATTCGTTTTGGCAACTCGAGAACGTAGGAACAACAGACGCCGTCAACAGTGAGAGCAAGCTCAGTCCAGTGCTCAAGCAATTTGAAGAGACCTTCTGCCTTAGGGGCGAAAGACACGAGGTTACTCTGTCCCGGAAGGAAGACATGGAGCTCTCGGACCACAAGCAAGTGGCCATGACAAGACTTTGAAAACTTCTCTCTCGGCTGTCGAATAAGCAAGTACTCTTAGAGACGTATGACACCACCATATGGGAGTACCTACGAGCGAGACATGCAGGAGTTGTCGAGGAGCCACCCCTCAATTCGTCAAAAGTGAGTGCCGCATAGAGAAGTGATCCCAGAACACGCACTCACCACGAAGGTCCGAATCATTTTTGACACTTCCTATCACGCAAAAGAGCGCTTTTCATTAAATGAATGCCTACAAACAGATTTCGTGAACATATTATTATGCTTCAGAACACACCGTATAGCTCTGCTTGTCGACATTAATTCAAATTTCAATCACAGAAAAAGACAGAGATGCCTTTAGGTTCCTCTGGTTTCGAGAAAAAGAAGCACTGCATTTCTTGGAGGAGGATATTCAGGAGTGGAGAATGACGTGAGTGCCATTCAGAGTGACGTGTAGTCCCTACCTACTGATGCCAACTATACTCCACCATATGAAGAGCGTGCATCCAAGCAAAGTCAGAACCTCAAGACTTCTCAGTGAATCATTCTAGTATGTGGACGATCTAGTGGCTGGAGCAGTCAGATGAAGAAGCACTTCAAGTCTGCAGAGAAGACAAGGAGATCATGCAGCAAGCAGGAATGACACTGAGGAAATGGACGACCAACTTGGATGATTGATTATAACATTGGAGCACCAAGAACACTTTGCCGGCAAGGAACTGGTTATCCTCCACGAGACAAATGTGAAAGTACTTAGAATTACATGGAATCCACACACAGATAATTCACATCTTCTTTGACGGGCTTCCTCAAATTTATGAAAGCAAAATGTGATACCAAGCGGTTCGTTCAAGCTGCTTGAAGAATATTCGACCCAATGGGATCGGTTGCGCCATTCACCATTGCTATAAGATCATTCTTATAGAAGTTATGGACACGTGAAATAACATGGAATCAGCAGCTACATCAGGATCTTCAGGATGAGTGGCGTGAATCAGTGCGTCAACTACTACTTTTGCAGAATGTCTCCGTGCCCCATTATCTTGGCAGCGGATCCAAATCACCCTCATCAGCCCAAGAGCTTCAGGTGCATGTCTTTTGCGCCACGAGCCCTTTAGCATAGGGTGCAGTGCTTTACGTCGTACCGAGCTGTTCAGCAAAGCTCGAGTTGTTGATCGCAAAAGCCCATGTGGCACCTACCAAGACAATGACACTACCACGGCTAGACCTTCTAGGAGCCTTGAATGGAGCAAGACTACTTCACTATGCATCAAGCGCACTCACAGGCCTCGAGATACCCTGTACAATGTGGTTGCATTTCACAATCACACTTTCGAGATAAAAAGGTGACATGACGAAGTGGAAGCAATTTGTGTCAAACAGAGTCAACAAAATCAGGGAAAAACGAGTCCTTTAATGTAGAGGCATTGTCCTGGTCATGTGAATTCGGCCAACCTACTCAGAGGTAGAGTTTCGATGAAGAAATTATTGTCCAGTAGCACGTGGCAACATAGACCAGAACGGCTATGCGAATTAAAAGAACGATGGCCTTTACAATTGTCAGAACCTACCTGCACTGATGACAGGATTTTCTCTGAAATGATTCCCGCTGACGTGATATTAGTGGGACAGCGTCCACACCAGTCCTGGACATTAGCAGTTATAGCAAAATTTAAAGGCTACCCAGGGTCACCGCCTGGGTATTCAGATTCATTGAATGCAGTCACCTCAAAACCGCAGCACACACCGGATTTCTAGTAGCCGAAGAGATTGCTGAAGCTGAAAATTATTGGATCAGGCATGTACAGCAACAAGCGTTCACAGAAAAAATAATCTTGATTCGGAAAGGCACAAGTGCAAAGGAGGACTCTCATATCTAAGACCTCAATCCGTTCTTGAACGACAACAGTATCCTTCGCGTCAGTGATTACACCTTGAAGCATGTGAAGAGGTAAAACACCCAGCCATCCTCTCACATGATCATCGCTTTTCAATGTTAGTGACAGTACGAGCACACTGCGGAACGTTGCGTGGAGGTATAAGAGACACTTTGTCGCAGTTGAGGGAGTAAGTAATATTGGATCTGCCGGGCAAGAACACTGATGAAGAAAGTGATACACGGCTGCTATTCATGCAGACGCTTCAATATTTGGCCAGGCGACACTCCGACTGCTCCGATAGCATGTCATTATTTGACATCGACGAACCAATTCGAAGTAACTGGAGTTGACTTCACAGAACAACTATTTGTTGGAACTACAGCCGGGGCCATGGAGAGGAAATGTTACATAGTGCTTTTCATATGTGCTACATCGCCAGCAGTCCATCTGGAATTGGTTTCAAGCCTGACCTCAGAAGCCTTCCTCATGTGTTTGCAATGCTTTGTGTCTACTTCACGCAACTTATTCATATAATGCAACGATGTTTAAGAATACGTCAAGAGACTTGGAGAAGCTCTTCCAGATGCTTTCGCAAGAGAATGTATTGTCACACTTGGGTCAGAAGAAGGTCACCTGGAAGTTTAATCTTCCTAGCGCTCCATGCTGGGACGGATGATGGGAGTGTCTGGTCCGTACTATCAAGCTTCCACTCGGAAAGATCTTCGGCTAAGCTCGACTTTGAGCAGCTGACTACTGTGCTATAGGAAGTGGAGGCGGTTGTGAACTCGAGGCCTCTCACCTACATTGAGTCTGACAGCGGGGAACCTCGTGCATTAACCCCAGCAGACCTCATTATTTGAAAGAGACTTTTGGCGATACCACACGTCAGCAAGGACATGCCCATGGACCTGATGTGCACAAAAGCGATACTATGGCATGCATATAAAAAACAGCTAACTGTAAAATTTTGGAACTGGTAGACAAAACATATCTGCTACAACTTCGATCAGCGCACTTTACACATAATAGACTCATCAACGAAGTTAAGGCAGGTGACGTCGTCATAGTCCGTGCTAAAAAATTACCCCAAAAAATGTGGAAACTTGCAAGTTTTCTGGAAGTCTACGGAGGAGCTGATGACCATGTTCGTTCTTGCAAGATTCAATCACAGCGAGGGATTGTCACCACAAGGCTGATACAAAAACTTTATTCGCTCGAAATGAACAAGTGACTTGGTGGCCGGGAGTGTGTTTAATCAAGCGCAGCGCCTGATCAAACCGAAGAAGTGCCTCCTTCCAGGAGCAAGTCTGTACTCACGAACACTTGCCACCAGGAATCAACCAAGAAGGCTGAAAATAAATTTCGTTCGCCATGTTTAAGCCTCGATTCTCGCCAGTGAACTGTATGTCATTTTACGCATCGGCAGCAGACCCCACAGTCAAGCTCGTCTGACCCACATTTCGCGCATCCTCACCGAACACCACCGTCAAACGCATCACGCGTTGGCTGCACTGTCCCCACAGCCGGCGCACTTCACGGTCATATAGAGTGCTGTCAAAAAGCTCTAGTGATGTAATTTAGTATTGCTTGGAGCCATGCTTGTTATTGCGCTGTGCGTCTATGAATGTTCTGAAACAATGAAAGCCTCGTAGATCAGCGTTTCCGCGACCGGCCGTATGATGATGCATTTAATGGCGAGAGTGACCAAAGAACGTGTATGAAGCAGGGGTACGAAGTTTTATCTGCCCGACTCGCGTCAATAAATAAACTGCTAAAGAATTCCTGGGCCCCCAGTTTCCTGCCCATAACTGTTCGTTATTTGGAAAGTAGGTAGGCCGTCATAGTGTGAGCCACTTCCTGATGCAATTAATCACTCTCTATATAAAAAATGCTCAGTGATTATTTGCAATCAAAGAAACTACTTAATCATGCTAATGACAGCTTGGACATAATAAAGATGTATAATCATTTCCGTATATGGCCTTATTCAATTATAATCTTTTCTATCCTGCCTATCACACCGCTCTATCATAAAGAGAACTCAGTTCAGTTTGAAATCCATACTTGTTCTTCGTAAATCAAGAAAGGAGGTTATGAAAAAAAAAAGGATTCAAAGGTGGACTGGGGAGAGGCCACATGTCGGAGAAGTCAGATATCACAAGTCAAGCCAAAGATCACCATTTCTAGGTGTTTTACAGGCATAAAAAGAAGGTGAAACTTTAAATGCAGTTTTCTTAATAGTGTTTTTTTTTGGCATTATGGTCAGCTCTTGGGGTAGATATCTTGGCAACCACTTCACATATTTTGATTCCGTTTGTTTTGTAATGCTCCTTGAACTGTGCTTCAAGGGGCTACGATTCTATTTTTTCATTTTACTTTTTCAAGAATGTTTCATAGGGCTTCTTGTTTATCGTGCAAGTGTGCTCATTGCAGTGTCCCTGGAAAAAACAAACTACAAGTTTTAGTGTTGCAAAAAAAATTATTTTAGAAACACAGCCCCCTTCAGCATACATTTGGCTATTTGTACAGTAATTACTAACTATTTACATTATTTTATAAATCCCCCAGCCACTCCACGAAGTTCAATAAACAAGTAATTTGCCTGTCATAAAGTTGTTGTGGAAGCACCTTGAAATTTTTGTAGAAGCTCTCTGAGGCTATTACTAGTGTCTGTGCCACTTTTCATCAAGATCTAACCAGAAACAAGAAAGTTAGTCTCCTAAAGTCATCAGATATATATACATTTTTTGCGAGGTCCCAAAGTAAGAACAGTCAGGGGGACTTCCTATTAAAAAGACGGCCAAACCAAGCCAGACTAAACATGTTCGCAATGCCCAAACTTTGTAGGAGATTCTATAGCATCTTATGATGCGCCTGACCTTTTTCTCACTTCTTGATGTGCCTGTCTATTGACACAATGTGACTTCAAGTTACGTGTGCTAGCTGGCACTTATGCCCCCCAAATGGTTTGCAGCGCATGTGCCTGCGGGACCTAGCTGCAAGCGACCCAGGCTGGACACAAAAGAACGAAGAGGAAAAAAAGAAGAATGAGTTCTCGAGACTACTAGGAGATTTCGTTCTAGCTGTTTTTTTTATTCTCGGGCACAAGTTCACCCTCTGTATGTTGGTTTATTAAAAGTGTTCTTTTAACTGTGCGCTACAAATTTGGTGGAAGTGCCGGGTGTGATACCAAGCCCCCTCTCGAGTGATTGAACACAGTCCAGAAGCACAGCGACTTGGATCCAACAAGCTGACCCCTGTTGGTCAGCACTGCAGTTGACGCCTGTGTGATGAGGGTCCTAAATTTTCACTTTTGTCTACTTCCCTTTGAACCTCAACGGTTGTGAACGGATACGCAACCGACATGACAGCTTAGGTCACTCCAGCTAACATTGTGTTGAACCAGCAGATGCTACCAAAGCCTTTCCACGGTGACAGCTATGAGGACGCAGAGGACTGGCTTGGACATTTTGAATGCGTCGCAAAGGCCAATGAATATGGGATAGATCGCAAACTTGGAAGTGTTTACTTCACGCTGCAAGATAGCGCACGAACGGGCAATGAAAACCACTAAGCTGCCTTCCGGTCGTGGGAGGACTTTCAACGGGAGCTGCTCGCTGCTTTCCCAATGCAAACTGCAAAGAGAGAGCCGACGCTGCACTCTAGACAAGAAACCAGCGCAATAACTAAAGTGTGGCCATGTATGTGGAAGACATATCTCGCCTTCTCCGCCGAGCGGATCTAAATATGAGCGAAGACAGGAAGCTGTTTCATGTAATGCAAGGCATGAAGCAAGAACTCTTTGCCAGACTAGTTTGGAGTCCACTGTGCACCATCACCGAGTTTCATTCTGAGGTGACTATGATGGAAAGGATGCTACAACAGCGAGCAAGGATATACAACCGAGATGCGAACATCACTTCCCTGAACTTATTGCCACCAGTATTTGGAAACAGCATGGAAGCACTACACAAGCTAGTACAATCTGTTGTGTGAGAAGAGCTCCAGAAGCAGCCCCTTGACCAGAATGCTCCAATGCTTTTCACCCCTGGTTGACGTGATCATGAAGAGGTTAGGCGGGTAGTACAGGAACTTTCGGGTAACGCACAGCCAGAAGCACCACTACAACAGCAGCCAAGAATGACCTATGCCAATGTGCTACTCCGAGAATCTCCAAATGTGCGGACGTCACAGCCGCTATGCCTATGCAGTACCCGATGCCGCCGAGCACCGCCCAAGAGGAGACTCAGGAAGAGCAATGTCTGGGGCACTACCGACAGGGTACCCCTTTGTTGCCACTTTGGGTAGGCTGGTCATCTCTACCGAACATGCCAGTACCGCAAGGCAGGAGTACGTGGTTTTTTTGTGAATGCACCTCAGTCACGAACGGTGAGCGCCCCTTCGAAATCGGGGAATACCTGTCAAGTCGTCAAAGCTCAAATGGCTTCAACAACACCAACCTCAAGCAACGACCACGAGGAGGTGTAGGTCACCAAACCCCCACTTTTCAGCAAGCTTCCCAAGGTCTCGTTCCCCAAACCCGCGCGGAGAAAGCTAGAGTCAGCGACTTGTGGCGGCAAGGCCGCTGTCGACGCTAATTCAGAAAATCCTCGATCGTTGACTCTGAACGATGACCGACTCAGACACTGGTGCTTTGATAGTGACTTTGATTCCAATTTACGTGTGTTCATTGATGGCTATGAAGTCATCACACTGGTAGATACAGGCACAGATTATTGAGTGATAAGCAGCAGGCTTTCTAAAATACTGAAGAAAGTGCCGACTCCTTGGAGGGGACCACAAGTTCGCACAGCAGGAGGGCACCTCATCGACCCAACCTGGAATATGCCCAGCAAGAATCGTAATACGGGGTTTTCATCAGCCTTCATCAAGTTCATGTAAATGTTTAAGAAAAAAGACCAAACCTTACATTTCTGCATTGATTACTGGAAGCTCAACGCCCTCACCAAACAGGATATTTATTCTCTTCCAAGAATTGATGACACTCTGGATAGGCCGCAAAATGCCAGGTATTTTTCCTCACTGGATCTTGAAAGGACCCTGCAACACTTTTTGAGCATGGTCAGAAAGTGCTGCCGATCGGTAGTACAGGCTCTCGGCAACACGTGAGCCAAATATTATAGCACAGCACGCGGCCTGGATTTCACAATAAATTATCAAAGTCAGCTAAAAATTGCTTTCTCTTCTCTCGACAATCGCGGAATAAGCCCAAAAAACACTCATAGTAAGCCTATCTATCAGCCATTAGCTGATTAGAACATCCCGCGCACAGTCGTTACAGAGATTGCAGCGAGAGGCCGTGACTTGTCGACGCGTGCGCGCACGATCACACTGAAAAAGCCGCGCATTTGGAGAAAAAAAAATGGTAAAAGTGCTCAAGCTCACGAGATGCACGTGACATTTTTCTATGCATCTGCCATCCCTCCCTGCTTAGCTTCTAGCGCTTTCATCGGCACGAGAGAAAAGAGAATGCAACTGCAGCATGCGAGGAATCATTGTAACTCCACTCACACTGGACAAATTCTTTTAATTTTTGTGGCGTTTAATTTGTGAGGCAATAAGCTCTTCCAGAGAGTTCATTCCATGGCTACTTGAAAAAGTGTTTCAGAGCCCCTTTAAAAGTGAATATCGGCAGATAGAAGTTGACAAAAGAGATCGGAAAAAGACAGCATATGCGACACCAGACAGTTTATATGATTTCAAGGTACTTCCCCTTGGCCTTTGTTCAGCACTTGCCACATCATAATAAATGATGGACACAGTGCTTTCCGGTCTGAAATGGCAGTCGTGCGTGGTTTATCTCGACGATGTTGCAGTAATTTCTGCTGCCTTCGAGCAACATTTGGAAAGGCTCCGGGCTGTGCACACTGCTATCAAATCAGTGGACTTGACAACAAAATCGCAGAAATGTCATTTCTGCTTCTGTTAACTAACAACTACAGCCACAGAAAATGAAGTTGCGAAAACTTACATTTTTCATGATGTGAATTATGCTGGTCTTCTACAACCATGGATGCACATGAATAAAGATATTGATATTTGATATGAGGACTCATAATTACCCACCGTCTTCTGATACTTATCTTGCTGCAGCTGCCCAAAATCAAACAGAACTACAGTCCAGCTAAAGCTTAAAGCAGGTGTACTGCAGATAATAATACCTGAACTGAGAACAGTGAAATTCTCAATATTCTTAGGTTCTTCTTAGGTTCCAGATAAATTTTTGGGTAATAGGTTCTGGCATGTATGTATGAGTAAAGTGAGAAAAAGGAAACCAGAAAGCTATGTTCTAAACATCAAAGTCGTACCCATCTCTGATGCTTGTTGAGCAAGTACTTTGCAGACAAGCGAAGGGTCTGCCACGCCATCACCAGGCACCCACAGCGCGCCCTGCAAGAGACGAGACCTCATGATATCAAGTGATTCACATTTCAACAAACTAATACACATCATACAAGTCATGTGTCTTATCACTTCCATAAAAATTTCTTTCTGTAATCACTGTCAGAGTAATACAGAGCAAGACTGTGTCAACATTGTAAACATTTCCCCATTCTTTTCGAAAGGCAACATCCACACATAAAAACCTTAGTCAATGCTCAAACAAAGGAATATCTCCAAGAAATGAGAGCCACAGAGTCACGAATGTCACATAATCTGGTGTATCATGAATTACAGAGACGTTTTTAGTGAACTTCTTTATCGAACACAGCCTTCATTCTTTCAAAACAATAAGAAAAAACATTGTTTCCACTGAAAATCGAATCTTTTTAATGGGGCAATGGGACAATGCCAAGCCCAGCATTAAAGTATGTAACTTGTTTCTTTCATGGAGTAACTACCATTTACATATAAATTTAAAAATTTTAGAAATTAGAAATGTCATGTGAGGACTCATAGGTCAGCCAAAATTGTAGATGTCACTCAGACTCACTCATAAAATGTATTTTGTGCTTAGAGTATTAAATATTGTTGAATATTTATGCCAAGAAATAGCAGAACAAAGTGTGGGCATGAGAGGAGAGCTAATGTTCAGGTGTGCACCGAATGATAATTTGCCGGACATGGACGCGTTTCTTATCTCTCAGAGTCATTAAAGCCTTTGTTTTGTTCTACTGACGAAGTCACCTTTACTCAACGTTTTATGGTGCCGAAACCCAGAAGAAAGGGCCTTCGGAGGCGAGACAAAGCGGATTTCCCGACATCTATACCGCATCTGCAGCCTGGAGGATTTTGTGAAGCCACCATTATGTGAAGCTTGTGAACGAGGCCTAACCATCGCTGAGACCCAGATCATGAAGAATGACAGGCCAGAACAGACAAACCTTCTCGAGCCAGCTGTCGTTTGACTCCGACTTCACCTCGTGACACGGCCGGCCAGTGATTTCTCCGCTTCCGACATGGAACTGGATCATGGAGGCCCTCTTCGAAAGGTGAAGTCAAGTACGCAAGGTCGTCACGCAGGTCATAGCAGATATTGAACATCTTTCACATGGATCACCCATCAATAAGTGAGTTGAAGAATTTTCAGCGAATTTCAATTGGCCAGTACAATGAGCTCAGAAGAATTGACAAAAAAGTAAAGGACACAGTTTATATCGATCGTTTTGAAGCTGAGATGAAAGAAGCGAATGTTTATGTTCACCAGATTATTCGAGCCAAAGCCACAGCAGGATATAAGATTGCAGATACATTGCATGCATGACCAAATACATGTGCTCAACGAACAACTGGAGGGACTCCTCACCGATAAGTAAACAGCTGAGAAGTGCCTATTGGTCTTGAGTATAAAGACAATGCAGCAGCAACACTGTCTCTTCTCTCGTATCACATTGAGCAACTTAGGCCTGAAACAACGATGGACCGAGCCCTACCAATACCCAGCGATGATGCAACTCCAGGTACAGCTTCAGCAAATCATTCCATCGGTGATGTATCAAGAGTCAAGACTACCGAGGCATGACTTGGTTCACTTTAACGAAGCAGCACTACAGTGGCAGCCGTTCAGGGGCGTATTCAAGCATGATGTCCATACAAACGGCGGCCTGATGAACGTTGAAAGATTTCAGTACCTGAAATCTCTTTTGGTTGGACCAGCGACCAAAGTGATCGAGAGAATTCAGGTGATGGATTCTTCATATACAGATGCCGTCAAAATCCTGACCAACCGCTTCAGAAAAACGAGAATCATCGAGCAGAAGTACTTGGAGAACCTTAGAACACTCAAGCCTGAACAAAGTTCCACTGACGTGACCGCCATGAGGAATCTCCTAGATACGGTGACCATAAACCTGAGAGGTCTCAAGGCAATTAGACGATCAGAGATTGCAGACGCTGGGATGCTTCTCAAGATTCTGACCAAGGTGATCCCCGATGACATCGTGGACGAATACTACAAGCAACAGATCTCACCAGAAAGACCCAACAAGACTCATTCGTCACAGACGGAGCAATATCAGTTCTTGGACCATCTGCAGCTGGAGGAAGAAGCCCGTGAGAAAAGTGGGCAGTACGAGTCCTGTGTTCACGACAAACCTGAAGGAAGGGTGAAAGGAGGCCCAGCGTGATGCCTACCACTTCAGTCTTGCACAGTGACTCCAAGAAGACAGCGAAAAATGCCAATTGATAGATATGTGGGGTTTAACGTCCCAAAACCACTATATGATAATGAGAGACGCCGTAGTGGAGGGCTCCGGAAATTTCGACCACTTGGGGTTCTTTAACGTGCACCCAAATCTGAGCACACGGGCCTACAACATTTCCGCCTCCATCGGAAATGCAGCCGCCGCAGCCGGGATCCGAACCCGAAAAATGCCAAGACAGCATCACAACCACAAATGAGACAGCCCAGACCGTGGTAGAATGAGAATGCTGGTGCTTCTAGGGTGAATGAAGCGAAAACAAGAAAATTGAGAAAACCCTTCAAAAGGGAGCGCAGGAGAACATCGTGGAAGAGTTGGCATAACGGGATGTTTGTGGCAACTAAAACCAATAATGGAAAGCACAAGTTTACCGAAGGCGATGCATTCAGAAACACGAGCGTGGCACAAGCATCAGAAGCACCAATAGAAGAGCAGGCACAGGAGAAAATTCAGATTGTCACAAACTGATTGACCTGTAATTGGTACAAGTACTCGTGAATGACCAACATGTGCTTAAAACATGGGTGCATTAGAGTTCTTCATTGTCAGGCATCACTTTTAAAAATGGCATAGTTTGGTCATGTAAACTAAGAATACCGAACGACTCTCAGCTGTTCAGGCCTGCACAAATCTTTACCCTTTAGAAATCACCACATCAGGCCCGGAATTTGTTAAATATTAGAAGAAAAGAAGGACATAGACATGACCAGTGCATGGAGCGTGTCTGGGACTTGTCATTAAGAACGGCCAAGAATGGATGGGTTGCAACAGTGCTCTGGGCAATAAAGTCTCCCCATTTTCCATCTTACCAACAAGGAGGTGTTCTTTCTTCTACCTAGGGTTCACTCGGACTCAGACTCACCAAAATTTTCCTGAGCTGAACTCACTCGGACTCAAACTCATAAAGATTTTCTTGAATAGGACACACTCGATCTCAACTTCCCTCAAATATTATTCATCCAGGCTTACTCAGACTACAGCTTGCACTGAGTATGAGTGAGTCGACTCATGAGTGAGTTCCCTGACCTCTGCATGAGATAGGAGAAAAAACTTCAATCTTACCACACCCATAAGAAATGTTTTAGAAGCATGCTTTCCACATTTTTAGCCAGTAAATACACAATATTTATTGCAGTACAACTTCAGTACCAAGCAAGCTCATTGATGAGTTCACTCACTTCTAACAACTCGGTTGTGATGTCAGGAGCCTTTGACTGTACCTCTGTTGGAGACAGCAAATGGCACTCAAGGTTTAGTGACCTAAAAGACAGAAAACAACAGCGTACAGAACGGTAGCAAGTTACTGAGTGGTGAACCATGTGTAAAAAAATATGGATGCAAAAAGTGCCTGCAATGCAAAGGACATGCAGCTAACAATGTTTACGAAGTTCTTGACAACTGGTGATAACAGGTAAGAGCAACAACCAACAAAAAAAAATACTTTTGAGGAAAAGTATCTCTTGGTTTATATGAAGCTTTCAGAATGACTTGAAGTAAAAATACATTTGCATTGGAGCACACTGAGCACACATTACTTAAAAATTTGTAGCTGTTGCCGCTAAAAGAAATACACTCTCCAGTAATGTTTCCAGTTTTCTTACGAAGAATGAAATCTTTCTAAAGTGTAATATAGTTCAAATGGCTTTCTGTAATTATTAAGGCATACCAATAACCATATGACAAGTAAAATTTCAGCTCATAAAAAATAACAATTATGAGAGACACCGTAGTGAAAGGCTTCAAAAATTTTGACCATCTGGTCTTCTTTAACACGGACTGACAATGCACAGCACATGGGCTTCAACCATTCCGCCTCCACCGAAATGCAACCTCTGTGGCCGGGATCAAACCTGTGTTTTCAAGTCAGCAGCAGAGCACCGTAGCCACTGATCCACCGCGACGGATCTTATCAAGGATGAGGCGATACACAGATCGTATTGTATTTATTTACATGATTTGGTACAACCATGCAATGTGGTGTCGACAGCCCTTTACACGTGAAAGTAAAAAAATTAAAAAACTATTTCCTCCACTTTTCTACTCCTCAACTTCTGTGCAGGCCTAACTAATTTAGTGGACAAGGGCATGCTCTCTTTTAATTTGGAGTTGTTAATCTGCTTTGTAGATGTCGTGTATAAAAACATATAGAATTTCAGATGCTAAAAATTGTGTAATTTTTTGGACAATTTTCCCAGACCTTTTGGTCTCAAAAAACATTAAATAATGCCCCTACCTCTGCCACACAGGTTCGAATGAGCGCTTTCATAAGTCGATTCGCTTAAGATCATAGCATAGCCCTAAAAATAGCTTTGCTGCAGGACCAGGGTTTAATGTGGTGAAGCATAATAATTGATATGTAGGGTTTAACGTTTTAAAACCAACATATGATTATGAGAGATGCCGTAGTGGAGGGCTCCAGAAATTTTGACCACTTGGGGTTCTTTAACGTGCACCCAAATCTGAGCACACGAGCCTACAGCATTTTCATTGCCATCGAAAATGGTGCCACCGCAGCCGGCCTAGGATCCCGTGACCTGCGGGTCAGCAGCAGAGTACCTCAGCCACTAGACCACCGCGGCAGGGTGCGGTGAACTATATTAAAAATATGAAGGGGCTATTGTAATGCCGCATTGCATTTCTATATCGAAACCAGCATTTTCTCGAGTCAATACACATGCTAACGTAGCAGCCTGAAGAATAGTTTCGGCACAACGTAAAAATGTAATGGGGTGAAGCATATAACAAGACCTGAAGGGGCCATTGTCAGTTGGATGCTGACTATTTGTCGTTAGGAAGTACGAATACTTTAAATGGTCAAAATTAAAGTACATATCAAATTGAATAGCAAACACTATTCAAAAAATATTGAAAAGTTGCAATATTCACACACACCCACTTATCACCTCAAGTAGTCTATATTTTCACTGCATTTCTCAAGCATTCAAGGAAGTTTATACAAATCTGGGAACACATTCCATGCATTCCCTGTTTCAGCCCCATGTAGAAACACAGGTTTGTGGGGTTTACCGTCCCAAAACCACCATATGATTAGGAGAGACGCCGTAGTGGAGGGCTCCGGAAGTTTTGACCACCTGGGGTTCTTTAACGTGCACCCAAATCTGAGCACACGGGCCTACGACATTTCCGCCTCCATCGGAAATGCAGCCGCCGCAGCCGGGATTTGAACCCGCGACCTGCGGGTCAGCAGCCGAGTACCTTAGCCACTAGACCACCGCGGCGGGGCACGTAGAAACACAGTATCATCTGCTTATAACAATACAACTTCGGAAAGCACATATAGATACATAATAACATAGTAATGTGAACTTCGAGTGTTCTGTTGTAAAAGAAACCATCCAGTGCTATTTCATGATCTGCTGCAATACTTCGATATAGCTCTCACATATCTATTACACTATATAGAACAAGTTTGATTTTTGAAATAGCAGTAACATTTCAATAGGGACAAAATTAAAAAATGCCCATGTTACCTAGCTTAACCCATATTACCCCTAGCTTCAAGAAGAGGGTCTTAAAAAAAACTATTATCCTACTGTCATAAAAATTACCACGCATGTATACCACTGAATGCAGATTTCAAATCTACAAACAGATTTCGAATATCTCATTTAGAAAAAAAAATAATAATAAATTTTCACATTAAAATTAGGTAATTTCTCACGGGTCATTTTGATAACTTACAATAAAAAAGGTTAGTTTGATTTCAAAACATGTTTCTTCTAAGAGGTTCATCTCACAAACTAAAGCAAAC
The DNA here is from genome assembly GCF_043290135.1 of Rhipicephalus microplus. Lineage (NCBI taxonomy): Eukaryota > Metazoa > Arthropoda > Arachnida > Ixodida > Ixodidae > Rhipicephalus > Rhipicephalus microplus. The sequence continues at coordinate 150,688,754 of NC_134710.1, read as the reverse complement.
TATATGTCAAAGCAGTTATTTCTTTGATCAGAAATAATTTTTAAACTTGGAAGGTAAAAATGAGCTTCCAGTAATTAGCTAGTATTTGTAGTATAATTCAATTCTATCAAGATTGAGAGAAAAAGAAAAGCTTTAGCCTGTAGTTAAAGTGCTGCAAAAAAAGAATGGTACCAAGTTTGTTTAGATATGTTCAAAGAAACTTGCTCAAAACTTCCATAAGGCACATTCACTTCACAAAAATGACAACGCCAAGAAAATTATCTTTTCAGTTTTAAAAGCATTTGTAATTTCATATATTACGGTTTTAGCAAAAAGAAATGGTATTTTGCCATAATATGAAATTTTTCGAAAACATACTGTAGTGGAGCATACGCACTAACCTTCCAAAGAGAAAAAAAAACCCGTGCTCTGATTGCACGAGAACCTGGGCCGCCTTTGCCAGACTTGTCGTAAGGCCATTTTTCGTTGCGACATCGTTGCGACTTCTCCGGTTCAATAAACGTCATCACATTTGGTGGAGGCTGCTGAGATCCCCAAGCAGACCTGGAGCTCCGCTCTGGCAAGTTGCCCGAGAGACCACTGCAAAACATGACTGACGCAGTCGCCAACCAGCCCATCCCAGCCCAGCCAGCACCACCGGCTGTCCCGTCTACCTGCCCCGGCGCTACTCGCCAACGGGACCCACCAATCTTCAGCGGCAGTGGTGAGCAAGACGTCGAAGACTGGCTCTCCTTGTACGAACGCGTAAGCACCAGCAACAAGTGGGACGTCTCTAAGCTCGCCTTTGTTATCTTTTACTTGGCAGACGTAGCTAAACTTTGGTTTACGAACCACGAAACCGCCATCGCCAACTGGTCTTCCTTTAAGACACTCGTGACTGAAGCGTTCGGCCGACCAGAGGTCCGCAAGCTCCGCGCTGACCAGCGCCTGCGCCACCGAGCCCAGCAGCCTGGCGAGACGTTTACTAGTTACATAGAGGACGTGCTCGACCTCTGCAGGCGTGTGAATCCATCTATGCCCGAAGAAGAGAAAATTCGGCACATTCTCAAGGGCATCGAGAATGGCGCATTCCAGATGTTGCTAGCGAAAAGCCCGAACACGGTGGCAACCCTAGTAAGCCTCTGCCAGAGCTTTGATGAATTGCGCCGTCAGCGTTCCATCGCCCGACAGAGTGTCCCACTGCCGGATTCGATCTCGGCCGTCGCACTCACAAATGCCAACGTTTGCCAAGAAAGTCTGTCCAACCAGATCAAAGACTTCATCAGAGAGGAAGTCGCCCGACAGCTCTCCCTGCTGCCGCATAGCGACGCGCCCACCGCAAGCCTGCCTTCGACACTGCAGCAGGCCATACGGACTGAAATTTGTGATGTCCTTCCTACAGTGCAGGCCCCTTACCCATGCACTTCAGTAGCACCTAATCTCTCAGCTGTCGGCTACGCACCACCTGCACCACCTTCACCTCTCAGCTACGCAGCTGTGGTCGCGCGGCCCCCACCGCATCCAGTCGCCTTATTAGCTCCACCTCCTCCGGCCTCGCCTCCAGTTTAAAGGCCCTCACCTCGCTTTTTCCGTCGGTCTAATCAGTGGCGCACCCGAGACAATCGTCCTATCTGCTTCACCTGTGGCATCGCTGGCCACATTGCACGCTTCTGCCGCCGTCGCCCCACACCTGCAAACGCATACTTTGGAACTCCTACCTACGTGCCGCAGCAGGCCACCACATCTGCATATGAACAGAGGCACTCAGACTCAGATCGCCGCCCATCGACTGCTCGTTTCCCATCCCCTCGTCGCCGATCGCCATCGCCTATGCGTCGTCGACCACCTCCTGAGGAGGGAAACTAATCAGTGCAGTTCCGGAGGCAAGAACTGCAACTTGTGCGCAATTCCCAAGGCCTCCGTTTTCGCCGCAAAATGTTGTTGATGTCGACGTTGAGGGAGTCCCCACATTAGCGTTAATTGATACCGGGGCCGCCGTTTCTGTGATAGATGCCAAATTTTGTGGGAAACTGAAGAAAGTGACCACATCTCTCTGTGGCATGGTGCTGTCCACGGCTAGCGCGCAACGCATTCATCCCTCGGCTATGTGTACGGCGCGCGTCGTCATCCAAGACGTTTTGTACGTCGTACAGTTTTTTGTTCTGCCATCTTGCTCTCATGACCTTATCCTCGGTTGGGATTTCTTATCACGTCATGAAGCTATCATCGATTGATCTCGTGCCGAAGTGTTCCTTGTGCCAACATATGAATTTCCACCACCCGACCGGTCTCCTCGGCTCTGCAAACTCATCGCTGACGACGACATCACCTTGCCCCCGGAAGCTTCGGTCGCTATAAGCCTTTCATGTGTGGCGCAACCTGACGCCACGGTGGTGTTTACGCCATCTCCTGTTTTTACTGAACGCAAGGGCATCGTTCTCCCACTTGCTGTTCTTACAATTGCGTCTGGTTTAACCGTAATGCTGGTTACCAACCACTGCAACTACCCCATTGGCTTACTTCGCGGTGAAACGTTGGGATATGTGCAACCTGTCGACCATATCGATGATATTATTCTTCCCGACGAAACGCCATGTCACATTGCCGCAATAACTCATGCGTCTGAGCCATCAAGTCTGTCAGCCTTCGACAATGCTATTGACGCAGACCTTCCCCTCTCGCATCGCCGCCAACTTGTTGCTCTACTTAACAAGTTTCGCTCTTCTTTCGACTTTCAAGAACCTGCTTTGGACCGCACCACGACTATCACTCATACTATTGACACCGGCTCACATTCGCCTCTGCGACAGCGTCCTTACTGCGTTTCCGCCGAAGAGCGCCGTGTCATTACGGAGCAAGTAGACGACATGCTTAAACGTGGAGTGATACAGCCTTCTCAAAGCGCTTGGTCATCACCTGTGGTTCTGGTAAAGAAAAAAGATGGCACCGTTCGATTTTGCGTGAACTATTGCCGCTTAAACAAGATTACGAAGAAAGATGTCTACCCGCTACCACGAATAGACGATGCTCTTGACTGTTTACAAGGCGCCGAGTACTTTACATCCTTGGATCTGCGTTCTGGGTATTGGCAGGTGCCAATGGCTGAATGTGATCGCCCTAAAACAGCCTTTGTAACGCCAGATGGCCTATATGAGTTGAAAGTGATGCCATTTGGGCTCTGCAACGCACCTGCCACATTTGAGCGCATGATCGATACCATCTTGCGTGCCCATAAGTGGAAAACTTGCATGTGTTACCTGGACGACATCGTAGTCTTTTCGTCTGATTTCCCGACACATCTTGTTCGCCTCCACGAGATTCTGACGTGTCTAACTTCTGCGGGCCTACAACTTAACTCCAAGAAGTGCCACTTCGCAGCACGAAAAGTAACCATCTTGGGACATGTTATCACAAGAGACGGTGTTCTTCCGGATCCTGAAAAGCTTCGGGCTGTCGCTGACTTCCCGTTGCCCACATCACTGAAAGCCCTAAGAAGTTTCGTCGGTCTCTGCTCCTACTTTCGTCGCTTCGTGCGCAACTTCGCGTCCATCATCGCACCTCTCACGAGTCTGCTTTCCAACAGCAAAGGTATATCTGCATGGTCACCTGCATGTGACGACGCATTTCGACAGCTGCGCCGCCTGCTGACCTCACCACCCATTCTTCATCACTACGACCCTGCTGCTGCCACGAAATTCACACCGATGCAAGTTGCATCGGTCTTGGTGCAGTTTTGGCACAACGGAAAGGCACCCAAGCCGAATACGTAGTCGCCTATGCAAGTCGCGCTCTCAAGAAGGCTGAATTGAATTACTCCGTGACAGAGAAGGAGTGTTTGGCCATAATCTGGGCCTTGATGAAGTTTCGCCCGTACCTTTATGGCCGCCCTTTCGACGTGGTCACAGACCACCACGCTCTATGTTGGCTGTCCACATTGAAAGACCCGTCCGGACGCCTGGACGTTGGGCACTTCAATTGCAAGAATACGACATCCGTGTAGTATATTGTTCCGGTCACAAGCATGCGGATGCCGATGCACTTTCGCGATCGCCATTAACCCCAGGTGTGGCTTCTCTGTCACCACTTTTTACCACCTTGTCACCAATAGAGACCACTGACATGCTTTCGGAGCAGCGTAAAGATCCATACCTTGCATTGTTACTCGACTACCTTACCGATTCGTCTGCCGTCCCTTCCACGAGAGCGCTACGCCGACAAGCAGCCCACTTTTCCTTGCGAGACAGCATTCTGTACCGCCGCAACTACATGCCTGGTGGTCGGAAGTGGCTCCTTGCTGTCCCAACTCATATGCGCTCTGACATCTGCATGAATTTCCATGCAGACCCTCAAAGTGCTCACGCAGGTGTTCTGAAAGCCTAGGAAAGGCTGTGCCAACGATATTACTGGCTAGGAATGTATCACTTTGTGCAGAAATACGTCCAGTCTTGCACCACTTGCCAACAGAACAAGACACCTCCGCGGCACCTTACTGGCATGTTACAGCCGCTCCCATGCCCGGCGCGCCCATTCGACCGCGTGGGTATCGATCTCTATGGCCCCTTTCCGTATAGTCGCTCTGGAAACCGGTGGATTATTGTCGGCGTCGATCATCTGACACGCTACGCTGAGACTGCAGCTCTACCGGCAGCGACCGCCCACGAAGTTGCACTCTTCATTCTGCGCAGCTTCATTCTCCGCCATGGGGCTCCACGGGAATTACTCAGTGATAGGGGTCGAGTGTTCCTGTCGGAGGTCATCCAAGCTATTCTCGCTGAATGCAACATCATCCAGCGGAAATCTACCGCATACCATCCACAGACAAATGGTCTTACTAAACGGTTCAACCGCACACTTGGCGACATGCTGAGGATGTACACCTTCTCCGACCACACTAACTGGAACGCTGTCTTGCCTTTTGTTACCTTCGCTTACAACACCGCGACACAAGCGACTACCGGTTTTTCCCCGTTCTTTCTGTTGTACGGCCGCGAACCATCCCACCCACTCGACACCATACTCCCGTACCGCCCTGATGCATCAAAGTGCTCCCCGCTTTCGTAAGTCGCCAAATACGCTGAAGACTGCCGTCAGTTGGCTCGGCCTATGACAAGTGAGGCTCAAGGTCTACAAAAAACCCGACATGATGATGCTCATCACATAGCGCCTACGTTTCGTACTGGCTCCCTCGTGTGGCTTTGGGTGCCCCCGCACGTTCCTGGCCTGTCTTCTAAACTTCTGGCCCGGTACCATGGTCCATACCGTGTCATTGACGCAACCTTGCCGGTGAATTACATCATCGAGCCGCTAACACAATCGCCAGATTTGCGCCGTCGAGGAGGCGAGACCGTACACGTCGACCGTCTCAAGCCCTACTACGACCCCCTCATTGTGCCTACTCCCTGAGTCGCCAGGATGGCTACTCTTCAACCCGGGGGGTATTGTAGTGGAGCATACGCACTAACGTGTATGGGCCTTCCAAAGAGAAGGAAAAACCCCGTGCTCTGATTGCACGAGAACCTGGGCCGCCTTTGCCAGACTTGTCGTACGGCCATTTTTCGTTGCGACATCGTTGCGACTTCTCCGGTTCAATAAACGTCATCACAATACTTTCGACTATAGATACCTCAAATCGCAATCTTTGAAAGTCAGCACTTTTTACAATTTCGCGCTATTTTAAGACCCTTGTCCTCCCTTAAGTTGCACAGTAACCCAGTTGGTTGAATGCTATCTTTATATAGTCGCTGACAATTACTTGCCTCACAACTAGTGTTCTTTGTTTTCGTATAAATCCAAAAAAATATGATAAGCACTTTCTAGCGAAATTTCTGACGACTCATTTATTCGATAAACTCCAATTTAAAAAGTGCCCTTTCGAGATTCAAAGAGCATTTTCAAAGCTGACAGAATCATCAGTCAAAAGGAACACACCTCCATCAGCCAAGCAACTTCATAAAAGATGCTAGCATCTATTACAACAAGCCTCAAGGTTGTAATACAAACATGTGTAGCTCTCTTGTATTCAAGTATTTGGGCTTTCATGTACGTGTTTGCACGTTCAAACCTTCCAGACATCTGAAATACACCTAGCGTGCTAGCATGTTTTTGTGTTCAGATATCATTTCATCTAAAATGTCTTTATTTGTCATCAAAAAGATGAGGGGCGTAAAAAAATGCTGAGAAGCAGCTTGACTAGCTCCTGTCTCCTAACCCCCCCCCCCCCCCCTTATTAGTGCACTTTGGCGAGTTTATAGCGGTGCACATTAACTGCCTCATTAACAGTGTAAATGAACAGAAAGTGAGAAAAACTAAAAGGATGAAGAAACAGGATTATCAGTGAAGGCTTAACGCATTTTCAATGAACCCAAAATTAATAAGAATTCATTGCAAGAACTTATAATGCATAATTAAACACTGAATTTAAACAAATTTGAGGTTTACGTGAAAAAATCTTCGATAAACATAAACTTTCCTATAAAAAATAGACTACAAAAACATAAAGCACTACTCAAAACAGACTATGCCTTTGGCACATGAAATCCAAGAATTGTATTGAATTTGTTTTACAGTGACAACTGTTATGAGGTCACAACAAGGATAATTTTGGGTGCTGTATTTGTCTGCCGTCGTCACCGGCGTCTGTAAATACTGTCACAAAAACTAAGTAAACAAAAAACACCGAGGACAGAATGGGATTCGAACCCAAGTCCCCTGTATGCCAGCCCAGTATTCTACCACTGAGCTACGCCGGTGCCTGAAACTCCATTGCAAACTGACCCTAGGCAGCCTTTATGCTGGGAAAGGAATCGCATCAACATTAGTAATAAAGCATTTCAGAGCAGCAAAGGAACAACAAGGCGTCACACAGTGCAGATTGCATAACAACTGGGTCGACGAATGCTCCAATTCATTACCAAAGCCTCAGGCATAATTCTTCATCGTCATAAGCCACAGCATCACAAAATCGCACGAAATTCCTCGGAAGTGTTTAGTGGGTACCATGCTTCTTCGAAGAATGATGAAGAATGGCATAGTGTATGCCTCCATTTTACACAAAAATTCTGATCTCTGGTGTAGTGGGTACCCTGCAAGTGTGCTTGTAGCAGTTACCCTAAGAGTGTTTAAAAAAGGCTCTAGCAAAACAGCTCTTCCAGCTTTCACTGTGACTGTGCTACGCGTTCAGACAGGCCTGGTGGTTCTTCATATAATTGTAATAATTGTATTGAACAATGTTTTTCATGTCGGGTCACCACTTATAACTATGAAAACAACCAAGTTGTAAGAACTAAAAAACAAAAGTCAGATGCAACTTCCATATGACAGCATAATATTGATATGGGATATCACTACCAGGAAAAACAAGGGAAGCGCGGATAGAGAAGGAAGACGACGTTGCCTCCACTGCGATCCCTCTAAGTGGGTACGAGCCATGGCGGTGGAGATCATCAATATATTGTGATCGCGTACTCAGGGCCCATTAAAAACCCCCCTTAAGTTACCTTACCTTGTGTAACAATTCAATGGAAGATGCTGGGTAGGACGAACCCAAAGACGGGAGCTTCACTACCAGGACTTCGTCGCAGCCGCCGCCTCACCGGACTTCCACCTTCGCCGATCGTAATGGCCCAAGAGCAGCCATCCAACGCTTCGAGGCCAACTCCGATGGGTTCCGTGCCGTACTACAGAGTGCCACCAAACTTCGGCGGGACCTCAGGAGAAGACGTCGACGTGTGGCTCAAGAACTACAAGCGGGTGAGCAGAAGCAATGGCTGGGACTCGAACGAACAGCTCAATCATGTCGTATTCTCGTTAACTGACACCGCCCTCATGTGGTACGAGAACCACGAGGACATGTTCACGACTTGGGAACGTTTTGTTGAAGAAGTGCAGAAGTGCTTCGGTGATTCGGACGCAAAGAAGAAACGCGCAGAGCAGACATTGTCTCGGAGAGTACAGCTTCCAGCAGAAATATGTACGTCATACATTGAAGAAATATTGAAGCTGTGCAAGATCGTGAATGGGAGGATGTCTGAAGAAGACAAGGTTGGACACGTTCTCAAGGGTATAGCCGAAGACGTGTACAATTTCTTAATTGGGAAAGACTGCTTGAACTCCGTGTCCGACGTGATGAAGCACTGTCGTACCTTTGAATCCCTCAAGATGCGACGAATTTCTCCGAATTTCGGCCGCCTGTCCAACGTCCCCACTGTGACTAGTGTTAAAACAATGCCGCCTAACGACCTTGCTTTGACCATACGGCAGATTGTCAGAGAAGAGCTGCTTCGATGTCAGCAGACCTATCATCGCCCCAGCGATTTTCAGGATGTGTACGTAAGCGAACCAGAACGTGTGAGCACTCCCGTTTCTCTTCCACCATGGCAACCATCGATCAACTCAGCAGACGCTTATGCATATCAAGGCACACGGCAGGCTGGATTCCCCCGTCAACCACCTCCCAACTACGAACGAAGTTTTCGCCCACCTGCTTACCCAACATCGCCTGCCTACAGTGCACCCGAAGGGCGGCACCACTATCCAATGCCTTCCGAGAGGAGTCGTTACTCTGAGCAGCCACGTGCCCCTCGATCAATTCCGGTATGCTACAACTGTGATGTCCCGGGTCACATTGCACGTTTTTGTGACCATCGCTCATATCAGCGACAGTCTTGGCGCATGTCTCACCAACCTTTCGACCATCCGCTCTCCAGGTCACGGAAACCACGCGCACCTACCGGGTCACGCTACCCCTCGCCGGCCTCTGATCGAAGTTTGATGCCACCACCAGCTTCCCGTGCTCCACGATCGCCGTCGCCACGGCGACGCGCACGTACACCGCCGCCGGTAAACTAGTCGGTGCGGCCAGTGGAGGTGAGGCCGCGAGATCACAGGTGCTATCTACAGATATACCCCTGTCAGCGTTTATGTTGAAGAACAAAGTTCATGTAGTTGTCGATGGAGTGGTTACTATGGCACTTGTGGATATAGGCGCGACAGTCTCGGTGATGAGTGTAAATTTTAAAAACCTGCTAGGGCCAAAAGTGATGTTTTGCTTGAACCGTAGGGTGACATTTCGTGGTGTAAGTGGTAACGTGTTGTGTCCGGTGGGATATTGTACTGTGGACGTCTCGCTGTGTGGCAAGGTGTTTTGCACAGAGTTTGCAGTTATTCCACGGTCTACACATGACGTTATCTTGGGTATTGACTTCTTGTGTGAGTGTGGGGCAACTGTAGACTGCAGAAGAGGGCATCTTTCTATACACGGTACTTTCCCAACGGCGCTCTTGGAAAATTCCTGTCCGGAGAAATGCATCTTTTCCGTCTCCGTGGACACAGTCATTCCTGCATTTTCTGCCGTGTGTAATCCCGTGACATGTTCCAGCGACAACTGTGGCACGTTTGACGCCACGCTCGAACCGATTCCCTTGGCATGCCTGAAAAAGAACATTCTCATTCCCCTTTGTATAGTGTCAGTCGTTGATGAACGGGCAGGTGTGTGGACAATGAACAGTTCCATGGAGCCTGCAATTCTGCCAGGGGGCATGAAACTTGCAGTATTTAGACCCGAATGATGTATGACGCTGGTTGCGCTTGTTGATGCTACAAGCCAAAATGAACATCTAGGCTTAGAAGGTTCAGAAGATGCTCAATTGCTACAAATGGTCACAAGTCACTTGACCAAAGCGAACGTCATACTTTGCTCGACGTTATATCTAAGCACTCGAAAGTGTTCGATATTTCTAAACATAGCCAAAGGCCCTTAATCCCAGCGTCCCGGATACGTCATCAGATCCACACCGAGTCGGCGCATCCCATTACGCCGAAACCTTACCGAGTGGCACCATCAGAGCGCAAGATCATCAATGAGAAAGTCCAAGAAATGCTGGAAAAGGGAATAATACAGGAATCGGCAAGTTTGTGGGCTGCTCCCGTCATTTTAGTGAGGAAGAAGGAGGGTACGTGGAGATTTTGCATTGACTACCGCCGACTGAATTCTGTTACCAAGAAAGACGTCTATCCACTGCCGCGCATCGATGACGCTCTAGACTGCCTGCATTCCGCGTCCTACTTTTCATCTGTCGACCTGAGATCAGGTTACTGGCAAATTCCGATGCACGCATCTGACAAAGAAAAGACAGCATTTCTTACGACTGACGGACTTTACGAGTTCAACGTTATGCCATTCGGATTATGTAATGCTCCTGCGACATTCGAAAGATTTATGGACTCTATATTGCGTGGTTTAAAATGGCATATATGCATGTGTTACCTTGATGATGTCGTAATTTTTGGACGCACGTTTGAGGAGCACAACACTCGCCTAGACCTCGTGCTCAGCTGCATTGAAAAAGCTGGCCTTGTATTGAATTCAAAAAAGTTCCACTTTGGCGAGCGACAGACATTGGTGTTAGGACATCTCGTTCACAAAGATGGCATTAGACCTGACCCACAAAAGACAGCGGCCGTTGAATCGTTCGAGCATCCTAAATCTGTGAAACAACTACGTAGCTTCATCGGGCTCTGCTCGTATTTCCGCCGGTTCGTACCCAAGTTTGCGGATGTCGTTCATCCCCTGACGAGCCTTCTACGCAAGAACAGCCTGTTTCAGTAGACCTCCGAGTGTGATGCCGCTTTTCACAAGCTGAAGTGTTTGTTAACTTCGCAGCCAATACTTTGGCACTTCAATCCTTCGTCGCCCACGGAAATTCACACAGACGCAAGTGGCATCGGTATCGGTGCCGTTCTCGTTCAGCGTTCTGGCAAGAAGAAACACGTTGTGGCGTACGCAAGTCGTTCTTTAAGCAAGCCTGAACTCAACTACACAGTGACCGAACAAGAATGCCTTGCGGTAGTCTTTGCCGTGCAACGGTTTCGCTCATACATCTATGGTCGCCCGTTTACTATCGTCACAGATCACCATTCCCTGTGTTGGCTGGTCAACCTTCATGACCCATCCGGCCGCCTCGCACGATGGGCCATTCGTTTGCAAGAACATGTCTTCACCATCTCATACAAGACTGGCCGTCTACACGCTGATGCGGATTGCCTTTCCAGAATGCCGCTACCATCGACAGATTGTGAAGCCGATAACTTTGACCACTTTATCGCTTCTCTGTCGTCTGGCTTTCCTGATGCCGTGACCTTCGTCGCTGAGCAGCGTAATGACCCAAGCTTAAAAGCTCTCTTCCCTGGGGCGAGAAATTCATTAATCGAAGGCCGATTCTGTGTCCGAAATGGTCTTCTTTACCAGAGAAACTTGTCCAAGGCGGGTGCCCGCTTTCTGCTGGTTATTCCTGCGTCCCTCCAAACGTCTGTTCTGCGTCTCACGCATGATGACCCCACCTCTGGCCATCTAGGCACCGTACGAACACTTAGTCGCATGAAAGAGCGGTTCTATTGGCCGAAAATGAGCAAAACGATTCAGAACTACGTGGCCAGCTGTACGCAATGCCAGAGCTACAAGCGGCCCTTCTCGGGTCCAGTTGGTCACCTGCAACCTGTAAAGCCTCCCGGTTCCCCTTTTGAAAAGGTTGGCATTGATCTGATGGGACCATTTCCACACTCCTCAAAAGGTAACCGGTGGATAATTGTATGCGCCGACTACCTGACGCGGTACTGCGAGACGGTTGCCTTATGCTCCGCCACGGCAGTCCAGGTTTCGGAGTTCCTGTTGCATTCAGTCATCCTCCGACACGGACCTCCTCGCGTTATAATAAGTGACCGTGGACGACAATTTACCGCTGATATTGTCGTATCATTACTTCGTTTGTGTGCCTCCAAGTTCTGACACTCAACTGCGTATCATCCACAAACTAATCGCCTCACTGAGCGCACAAACCGAACATTGATCAACATGTTGTCAATGTACGTCGCCTCCGACCACAAAAACTGGGATGAAGTATTACCATTCGTCACGTACGCCTTCAACACGTCGAAACACGAAACGACAGGCTACAGCCCTTTCTATCTGCTCTACGCTCGCTCACCTCGACATTTTCTGGACACTATGTTTCTTTTTGTCGTCCATGACGATTTAACAATTGCAGAAACTTTGTGTCGTGCGGAAGAGACACGTCGACTTGCCTGCTTACGTACACTGGCAGCGCAAGAGTCCTCCAAAACTCGCTACGACAGTCAACACAGGCATGTAACCTGTGCCCCCGGTGATCTAGTGTGGATGTGGACCCCAATACGCAGACGTGGCTTGAGCCAAAAGCTACTGACACACTATGCCTGTCCTTTTGTGATACTCCGTCGTCTCAGCGAGGTCAACTATGAAATTGCACGTGTCACCACTAGTGGCCGACGTTCATGCAAGATAGAGGTGACGCATGTTGCCCGCCTGAAGCCGTTTACTCGAAGGATGCAAGAATGACTCGCCCAGAGGGCTTCGTCTGAGACGGGAGGAATGATACGGGATATCACTACCAGGAAAAACAAGGGAAGCGCGGATAGAGAAGGAAGACTACGTTGCCTCCACTGCGATCCCTCTAAGTGGGTACGAGCCATGGCGGTGGAGATCATCAATATACTGTGATCGCGGACTCAGGGCCCATTAAAAACCCCCCATTAACTTACCTTACCTTGTGTAACAATATTACAAGTACATTTGAGTGTGAAGCATGCTCCTTCCACTACAAAGCCTTCACTCAATGCTGTATATATGAAAGCTAAGTGACAGAAGTACTGCAAAGACATCTTTCCAGCATCTCTGCTCCAATAGCCTTAATCACTAACCAGTCGTAGCCACTATGGACATTGTAATTAAGACGCATTATACAGGTTCGTTGTAATGCTTTTTTAAGTTGTAATAGAATAATCTACTATTAGTGCATGACACTTCACGGACCACATGCCGCAAGTTTTTTAAAAATCTTCAAGTTTGAGCACAGTTACAGGTTTTGTCGCATGCTTCAAGCACTCGCTCTCTCCATTCGTGCCAGCGAGTGGGCTGAAAGCTATGTAGGGAGGGGTACGACAAGAGAACGTAAGAATAAGCGTCCCTTCATTAGCGCGTGCCATGACCTTGACCACTTTCATTTCTTGTTTTCCATCATACTTTCAGTGCGATTTCGAGGCTGCATGCGGGTATGTGGCGACACCTTGTGGTGGCTATAATAACTACAAAGCAAATCAGTCAACCGCCATGGCCATGGGTATACAGTGCAGAAATTCGGGTATATGGAATTATTTGTAGAGAGAAGGAACAATTTCTAATTGACTTTGGGGATTAATAGTAATTTCTAAGCCACGAGCCGTGCTACAATGTTTGGCTCATGTGTTCTAAGAAGTCTCGACTACCAATCGGCAGTATCCACTGACAATGCTCAATAAGTGTTGAAGGGCCCTTTTACATCATAGAGATGCATCCTGGCAATCCTAAAGTTCCATTCTGGTGCATCTTGTGTGTAATCAGCATGATTTTGCAATGTGGTAACAACTAGCGTGCACTTTTCTTCCCTTGCACTTTGGCTTTGATGTTTCATGCAACAGATGGAGAGGTTATTAATGATAACTTTGTGACACCTCTTCGATGCATAGTCCAACAGTGAGAGAGGGGGAAGTGTACAATGACAATGCTGAAAATATAAGCGCAGAATTATCTAATACAACAACAATAACAAGAAGGAATGTGGTTTGTGTACAATCATGAAATCTCGTGGCTGATGATCTTAATGATAATTCATTCAGAGTGCAATCTTCCTGAAAATTGGCACACCATTGCCAGTAGACAAGAGGATGTAAAACACAGCCCAGAAAGTCACAGTACAAATGATTTCTAAGCACTTGTGCAGAGAACACTGGGCTGATCCATCCAGACAAGGCAAAGAAATTAGTTAACTTTCTTTAAGATGTTGATTTCCATTCAAGTGGAGGCTGGACCCAACGTTTCAAGGAGAGACATTGAACTCTGTACAAGGTAATCATCACTCAACTGAAGACAGCAAATCCTGAGGATGTGTTCACTTGGCCGTACAGCATGAGACAAGCACTACTTTTAAAACACTTGTCATTAAAAGTGACATAACACACAATAGTCTTTCAAGTAGTTTCATCAGCGTCTGTGCAAGGTTAATGAGCACCTTCACAATGACCTCCCTTGTCACTGTTAATTTTATGCACTCTACCAACCTCTGAGGGAAGAATAAGTTTCGAAATTTTATGTATGAAAACCTTGATGTGCTTATGAGGAATGCCACCGCAGGGGGGCCCCAGACTAACCTGAACTACCTGTAAAGCTTATACGTGCACGTTACATGAGTAATTTCGCAATTCATCCCCAGCCCTCTCTGGGAGAATCAATTCTGCCACCATGTGCTAAGCAGCCAAATGCCATAGCAACTGAGCTACTGCAAATAGTTGCACAAGAAAGGCTCTTAGAAGGAAAATAATACATGGACTACTATTGTGTTGCAATGCTCATTTTTGGCAAGGGATATCAAAATGTTTTCTTTGAGATATCTGGCAAATGATAGCGGCTTTAGTACTGACCTAACTCAATTTCATCATTGCAACTTACTTTCCAAAATGACTGATTCAGAATTGAGTCGATCTAAGTAAGCATCAATTATTATGAAGCAGAGCAAAAAGTAATTGTTACAGGCAAAAGAAGAAACTCAACAAAAGACAGGTAGACATGTACATAAATAATCTACATCTGTGTGAAAAGAAGTTACTAAGCAGCTGATAGGTTTAAATCACTTAACTTTTGTTGTGGTCACAGCTGTTAAGAAGTTGTCTAGTAGTCTTTTGAGTTTACGCTGGAGAGAAGTTAGTCAGTTATAAGTTGCCAAGATTTTCTAATACCATAATTAATGATGTACTCCAAGCCCTCATTCTTGCTAATTTAAATTTTTTACCACACAACCATAGGGCAAATAATAATTAGTATAGTGCATGATTCAATTACAAGGGCCAAGAGCTCCATAGCTGTGTTTCTCTTCAATAACATAACCGTACAGTTATATCTACTAATGCATGCAGTCAAAGAATATCATAAGTTGACGGGATGCTTTTTTAATAATCAAGCAGCACAAAAAGCAGGTAGTGAGGTACGCATGAAGAGAATCGAGTGTAATACACTCCCGTCAACCACCCCCTTCAGGTTAATGTTGCCACTTGCTATGCAAAAGCAATATAACAGACAGTCAATGCACTTCGTGCAGTAAGTTTTCCACTTACGCTGCCATTGCTGCTAGTCTCTTGAAGTAAAAGAGGCGGTCTTTTGTGCGAGCGAGAAGAAGACTTCCACACTGGTTCCATCCTAAACATGACAAACACTGTTGTCACACAGTGCCTAGTCCCAGAGTTATCACACAGTGTCTAGTCTTGCCCCTCACAATATTAAGCATTCCTTCAGAAAGAAACTTTGTATGAAATAAGTCAAGTTTCATGCCAGCAAAAAAATAAAATCTGTTGTAAAATTTGCACTTAATTTTGATTTCCACTCACTAAGAATATAAAAGTGAAGAAAAGGCATTGGCATGCCATTGATAGTTAGAATACAACACTAACTCGAATCAAATTTAAAGAAAAGAAGGTATGACTGCTGCTGCATATGAATGCACTTGTTAATTCTATCGCGAGCACTGGTGGACCACCAGATAAATACACTTCACGCGTAGCAACAACTGTGATTGTTTACCGACCAGGCTCAATAAGCGGTAAACTGCTCAAAAAACTCTGTCCATTTACACACATCCCCAGAGAAGGGCCCAATCGTGAGCTTCGGTAGCTTGGCTCCCGTCCTGTCGGATGGTGTAGCGAGCGCGATCGTATGGGTAGCCATCACGGATCCATCTTCTCCTTGTGCACTTGAAATGCATTTCTGCCCGCTTGGAAGCTCTGACAGGATTTGCGTTGTGTTGTCCTCGCACTCTACAATGGTATCGTACTCGGCTTGGAAGTCCTCATCCAAGATGAGACTCTCCAATTCAGAGTTAATCTTGTTCGGCTCATCGTTATTCGTTTTGAGTCTCTCGTACTTGGAACCGAGCTGCTCATACGTCGTGGAGTCATTGCGAAGTAGGACACTTGCCTCAACGATAATCCAACTGTTCAAGGATCGTCGCGACATCCGCGTCGCCTTGATCTTCTCCATGCCTTCCAGGCCACCCGTAGTCGTTGCTTGGTCAATCTCGGGTCGATCGGCACCAAAATGTATGGGATATGGCATGGAGCACCCGTGGAAAAACTCGATTCCGTAGAGATAGCTAAAAAGAGGCTTTTATTTACACTGACATTAACACCCTGTCACTACTCTGATAACCCCGTTTCTTTTCTCGTGCTTGTTGGTACTTCTTCCTCTTTGTCTGGTGGTCCTCCAGCACTTGCAATAAAATTAACAAACTTTTTCTTTTTTTTACGTTTTGGAACAGGAAGACTGTGGACACAGCAAAGATTCAGTGATGCAGTTCGAGGCATGAAACCCAATGCATAATGAAAGAGTATAGGAAATACATGACACTAATAGTTTTTTGCAGTTTCAAAACTAAACAAAGAAATTCTTGATAAAATCTGGGGCCACATATTACAACTTTAAAACACTATTTTTGTACTACCCATGACATATTCACTGATTTCCATACTGGAAAGGATTACTTGGAAAGGAATTATATAACTTAAGCTGGAAATAAAAAATACATAATTGTATAATTAATAAAATTTTGCTAATGAACTTTTTACCTTACCATCTTACATACATATTACAAAGCACAACCTACGGCAAGTCACCTCTTAAAGCACATCCAACTGGAATAAATTTCACCCGAGTATTAGATAATGGTTAAAATTCACTGTTCTCGCTTACTTTTCTTACAAATGCCCTTTCATGCACTGGAACTCAAAATTTACTGAACCACCAATGCTTTTGCTGCTATTTTGGGACCACATATCTGGAACTGGCATTTCAACTTATTCAAAAAACACAATACTACACATGACTTTTGATAATGCCAACCACAATCTATCAATAACAATATATGTAGAAACAGAATTAACTTAGACTTTATTTAGTGAAACTTGGTCAGTTACTAAAATATTCATACTGATCTTTTCTGCAAATCATGTTCACTTCTGAGAGTAATCTAGATCGGGAGGAAAACATTACTACATGTCACGAGTGTTTCTTTTTTAATTCTCTTAGCAAATAGTAAAAGAAAGGGCAAATAATATAGGGCTGAAAATGTGTTCAAGATACCCACCTGTGTCAAAGCCTCTACTTTCAAACTCTTTATACAGCTGAATGCTGTACTTCGAGACTCTGCACTCTATGGTTGTGGCCTTCAGCTGCCCCAAGAGACCAGCACCATGCTTAGTTGAGCCACCCCCAATCCTAGGTAACATGAACAAAGTATTAATAAATCGTAGATAACAAAGCATAGTTAGTTTGTGAGTGTGTTAGTGAGTGAGTGCACATGGTTTATGTGTGTGTCGACATACATACACACACGTAAATGTATGCTGTCGCCCTTTATGAAAAGGAACACACGAGCGTGTGGCCTGCACTCTGCCGTGGTTGTCTACAGCACCATCAACCAACAGCTGAAGAAAGCACATTCGCTTTTGGCGTCACCTATTGTCACACAAGTTAACGAGTCATGGCTGGTAGACAAGCGCTACTAGATTATGTTCTTTCACCGCTCGCGCAACGAGTGATAATGGGCGATGTCTGCAGCTCGCGCTGTGTTTGCACACCACGTTCTATTTGTTGGCAACAGATGACACTCTGCAGGCATCACCCTTTGCGCAAGCGCGGAGGATGTGTAATCTAGCAGCGCCTATCTACCCACCATGACTCATTACCTTGTTTGGCCATAAATGACGCTGAGAGTGAACATGTTTTCTTTTGCTGTCAGTTGATGGTGCTGTAGGCTGGCATCGCAGAGTGCAGGCCACGTGCTCGCGTGCTCCCTTTCATAAAGGACGACAGTGTACACAACATGCACATAGTCACTTAGTGCCATATGTGGCATAATGTGCCACTTGTGGTTATACTTTGTGGCCATTCACTAGATCTGTCACCACATTTACCACAGGCAATCAATATGAGTGAGTATTACAATATAGAGCAGAAACATCTACATCTTTTGGTGTCATTATATGTAGCAGTAGTAAAAGGCTGTAATAGTAGTAAAGCATCTCGTAGCACCAGCAGATTAAGGTTCTGCAGGATGAAAAAACCGCTTCATAGATTTCAAATTACCAGAGCTATGTCAAGGCTGAACCAATCCTATGCATGCAAATTTTCTTATCTCATTGCTACACCTAATTTCTTGGAAGATACAAATACATTTCTCTTCTTCTGGCACCCACCTATTCATCCTTTTATAGGCCAATGATTCACTATTCTATGCATTAAATAAGCTATCTAGCTCATTTTGCTATAATAAATTATCACCTAACTGTGTTTATTCTTAAATTAACACATATCACCTTAAGAATTATGTTTGCCCAGTATGACACATTGATGCACCCAAAGTAGACGCTCATGAATTAATTCAGAAAAATCACCAGAATCGATGTTTTGAGTGAATGAATCTCCTCTAAATAAATTCACAACTTGATGTTTTTCCAGTCACTACTATTTTTGGATGAAAGCAAGCCAAACACGACGTTTAAAGTATAAATATAAATACATACAAAATGCTAAGTAAGATATATTTGCTTTTTTTTTTTTTTAGGAAAATGCAGGGTATGCAAAAGTTGAATACAAATTCTGAAAGATTTATAAAGACTGTTTGAGGGTTAGGGGTCGCTAATAAAAAAATTGTTACAGTCAAAAAAAGATGGTGCTTACACTCCTTTCTCAAGCACAACAACATCAGTGAGGCCATGGTCTCTAGCCAAATGATATGCCACAGAGCAGCCTACCACACCACCTCCACAGATGATCACACGAGCTTCACCAGGAAGCTCCAAAGGGATCGCTGTGTTTTCAGCTGCCTGTGCAGCATCCACAAGCTGCGAGCTGGTGAGACAACCATGCTGTTTGGGCCTGCAAAGGTCTAAGAGCCGCAAGGGCAGCCTTGGTGACCTGACCTGCACAAGAGAAAAGTGCATCGTCTCCTAAACACAACACCAGCCATAGCAATAGTAATTTGTTGTTGCGCCCCAATTGAAGGGGTACTCCAACACTTTTCTAAGGAATCATCAAATGGCATCATTAAAAGAGCTTATTGCCTCACAAATTGACTGCCGCAAGAAATTTTCAAAATCCGTCCAATTGGAGCAGAGTTACAGATATTAGTGCCATGCTTTAAGTAGTTTTTAGCTCTTTCTATACCAGCAAGTGTACTGAAAGCTATGCACGAAGGAGAGTGCCAAGCGAACGAGAAGATGCATCCCTTCATCAGTGCACATCATGACCTTGAGCCCTCCTTTTCTTTATACGTGCAGCCTACTTCTGTGTGATAACGAGTGCAGATGCAGACATATGACAGCATCTTGCAGCAGCCATGGTAACTATGCAGCTCCCATTACTCAAATCAGACAATGGCCATAGACATGGAGTTTATGGCATCATTTTTCAAGAGAAAAGGGAACGATTTCCATTTAACTTTGAGAATTCCTTGCAAATTCCAGGCCCCTACCACACTATAATGTTTGCCTAGCATGTTCTCAGGAGCCTCAACCATCGATAGACTGTGTCAAGGAATTTCGTCAAGGAGAGTCGGCCACTTTTTGAAGAAATGATGCGGCCTGAGAAGTAAGTGTTTTGTTGCACTGTTTTATGCTATGTGTGCTACAGTGGACAGAATTTAGAAATATCAAGAAAAGCAGTTGGGGGGGGGGGTGCCATTCTATGGCCCTGACGCTGACCTAAAGTGCTGTCTTGTGTCTTGGACCCAGTGAGGAGCATTCCGTGGCACTCTTATGTCACTGGGTCATAACAACTACTTCTTGGTAGAAAGTATCTTATTTGTAACTTTTCTAAGCCACGAATGGTGCAGCAGCAGTTCAGCAGGATACACATGATTGTGACATCATTAGAATTTCTGTAGTTGGAAAAGAGCAGAGTTGTGAGTGTTGCACTTATAGCCAGGTAAATTTCATCCCATAGCTTGTGAAGCAAACATGTAACGCTGAGGAACATGCCATAGAAGCAAGGTATGAGCTTGGGCTAGTTCGCGAGATAGTCGACTGTCTACTCCTGTGCAATTTGTTGATGATCTTAGTACTATTCACATACTAAAAACTAAAATGTATAAAATAAGAAGTGCAGCTTGTAGGTTCACTAGCATGAAGAAGATGCAAGTTATCTTTTTGTTCACTTTTCTTTTTTCACAGCTACATTACAATACTACTAATAACATTCCCTATGCTTTCCTTGGTTTATTGGCTATTATTTCTCAATAATATTATCACAAACAAGTTGAATCAGTGGTTAAAAAAAAGAGCTAGGCAGTACCGCTTGGCATCATAGTATTTCCCATGCCACTCAATATGTAGCAAAGACGATCGCTGTAGTCAGCAACTCTTCACACGAAACACATGGCCCGACATCTTTGTGTACCTTGAAAATCATTTAGGTGTGTCTGGTGTATGATGCATTATTGTCAATAAAAGGTATAACTGAAAGCTAATTGTCTTGCAACAAGCACAAGTAGCGGCAACTAGGCTATAGAGGCATGCAGCAATGCGTTCACACAACATAGCCATATATATATATATATATACACCCGTATATAGTCCGTTTTAAAAGAATATGCTCTGATAGCAGCGAATTTTCCCGCCACTGCGAACAACTTCGGAGCGCGCTCGAAAAACAGAGCTATCCGGCCAGCATAATCACAGACTCCATCAAACGTGCAGAAGAGCTCGACCGTTCAGACCTGCTGCGTACTAACAAAAGACCCAAAGATTGTTCGCGGACTAATCTAATTTTGACACATGCGGCCTCAGCTCCAAATGTGAACCATATCTTAAAGAAACATTTCAACATTTTAATACAGAGCGAGCGGCTCAAAGGAATCTTTACAGAACAACCACGCGTGGTCTACCGGCGGTCGCGAAACCTTCGCGATTTACTAACCTCACCTAAAACCACGTGTTCACATCAAGAAGGCTGTCATCCCTGCAACAAACCAGATTGCAAAGTGTGCGCGCATATGACGACATCTAAAACAGTTTTAAGTACATCGTCCAGTTTTTTTTTAAAGATAAATGGGAACTACACGTGTGATAGTATCAACGTCATCTATCTTCTCGAGTGTTCAACATGCGGAGCTCAGTACACAGGTCAAACAGAGACAAGTTTCAGAATTCGTTTTAATAATCACCGTGCACATGCCGTAAGCCTCCCTAATCTACCGCTGTCGAAGCACGTCAGTATGCCTGGCCATGGTTTCGACAAAATTAGGGCCACTATTATTCAGTCCGGTTTCAAGACAAATCACGATAGGGAAGTGAGGGAATCCTTCTTGATCCACAAATTTAACACCATTCGTTCAGGTATCAATGAAAGCGTAGGAAAGCTCACCTGCCTCGCACTTTAACAACACGACTTCTTAGATTAGTAAAATATTTTAGTGTATATTAAAATGTATATTAGTCAACCGTGATTTCTTTACTTCAGAGCTCTTTTACATGTCCTGCCAATCATACTGTGCCCCACGTGTCGATGCGCAAGTAAATTTGAAACTTGTATATTCATGCACCCGTCGCATGTCAGTCATTTCAACACAAGGTTCCGACAGATTACCATTTTTTTACTTTGATTGTCCTAGCTGCTATACCGAGAGTTCATCACGTGAGCCTATAAAAGCGGCTGCATTGTATCACACCTACTTACTCTGACGAAGGCCGTGCCACGGCCGAAACGTTAGTAAATACGATTTCCTTTTCAAATGTGCTATATGCAAGTTCATTCTATATATATATATATATATATATATATATATATATATATATATATATATATATATATATATATATATATATATATATATATATACACACACACACACACACACACACACACACACACACACACACACACACACACACACACACACACACACACACACACTGCAACAAAATTGCCCTCCCAAAAACATATTTTCAATATAAGTCCCTTATATAGAGACTAATACTTACAATGTCTTTTGTAAACGAGGCAAGTGAGGCAGTGTTCACTGCTTCTGCAGATAATGCATTCCAATGAAAAATTGCACCAAGAAAGAGAGTGAACTTGTGGACACTAATGTAAGTAGCTCGCTACCTAAAATTTTTACTGTGATTAGTCCTGGCTGAAAGTTTCAAAGGTTGTTGAAGATAATGTTCTAGTGATAATTTAAAGTAATAATAATATTATCTGAGGTTTAAAGCTCAAAACCATGAAATAATAATGAGAGATGCCATGGTGGAGACCTCCAGAAAGTTGTACCAACCGGGCTTTTTTAACGTGCACCTAAATATAACCACACGAGCCTCAAACATTTTCACCTCCATCGAAAATGCAATTATTTAAAGTCCCAATAATAAAGCTGACAGATGAATGTTAATCTGGCTACTATTCTGCACTGCTCAAGTTTTTGTAGGCTTGCCTTGATTAGTAAATTTTCGCACATTTACATTAAAATTAGGTCTAATAAATTCTCATATACTTTCCTTGGATTATTCTCTATTAGATCTCATTATTATTGTGTCTGACAAAGCCCTTAAGTATACACTTCTTTTCTTTATATATACAGGGTGTTTCAAGAAATGTGTCCACTATTATTTGAAAATTAGCAAAAAACGTTATTTCTGCTCGCTGTCTTCAGAGTTGCTTTTTCTGTAGCGGCAGGCATCTTAGAAGATTCTAACACATCATTTGGAACAGTAATTAGGAAAGTTAAATAATTTTTTCCTCAATTAGTGAGGTTTGGTAGTTAAGCCAAATGGGAGAATTGAAGTCCTTTCAATGGTTCGCAGATTCTTGCTCTGCGAATTGAAGAACTCATTGTGGCTTTCAGATTTCGAAGAAACGGCCTCTTCAATAACTACTAATTTATGATGTTCTCCTAAGTTATGCAGCAAAACTGAAACTAAAGGACCGATGAGCGCAACAAGCAGACAACTACAACGACATCAGTCTCCAAGACAGTGGTTACAGGAGAGCAGTTTTTTTCTATTTGTTAAGTATGTGCATCATGCGTGCCGTGATTGGGAGTGCAGGCCACACACCCACACAGTGGAGTCTGATGATGATTAGTGGAGTTTATTGGCGCAAGGGCCAGATGTGGCCAAAGAGCGCCAGAACGATGATAATGAACTGTGCGATATGCTGTATGGATAAAACAGATGTGATCTGGCTGTAAGTGGGCCTAAAAACAGTCGCTGTAGGTGCATAAAGTATATAAAGAGTAAAATTATGGCAATTACAAATGATGTGTGCTGAGGAGACATAAAACGCTTTAAAAATTATACGTATATGAAATAAAAACTTGGCGTGGAGCACCAGTGCCTCTGCAGTGCCCTTAAACAAGAGCATGGAGGCCTGGGCTTAATGAAAGCTGCTATCACAGCGGCATCCTCTAGACAGAGGATGCACTATGAACTTGTTGGGCTAAAAACATTGAATACTACATCTTTTAGAAAGCCAAAGACTGATTTTGCGTCGAAAAGCGGCTCTTCGTCGAAAAACATTGTAGGATGTGGAGGGAGATGATAGCGGTACGCTAAAGCAAAATATTTCCTTCTCTCTCTGTCAGCTTCTGGACACTCCAGAAGGACGTGGAGGACAGTTAGCCTGTCGCCACATCTACCACAAGTAGGAGGTTCATCGCCAGTCAGAAGAAAGCTATGGGTACCATATGTGTGTCCTATTCTGAGGCGACAGAATAGTACATCAGTTCGCCGTGTTCTTGTAGCGGAGGGCCAGTAACCCAACCGCGGCCTAATCAAGTGAAGCTTATTATTTATTTCTGTGTCCCACAAGCGTTGCCAGTGGTTTCACAGTTTCTTCCGTAGGAAGGGTTTTAGATCTGTCGCAGGGACAATAGCGGTGGGGTTAATAGTGCGCAATATAATTGAAGTGGCCATTTGGTCAGCTAACACATTGCCCTCGTTGCTTCTATGGCCAGGTACCCAGCAAATAGTAACATGCTGGTTGGACATATACGCTGTACACAGAACGGAATACAGCTCAATTATTACCGGATTTCTGAATCTGAAAAGTGATCTTAATGCATTTACGATGCTTAACGAGTCTGTGAATATAATTGATTTTTGTATGTTTGATTTCCGTATATGCTTCACAGCCGACAATAGTGCATAACCCTCAGCCGTAAATATACTTGTTTTCGGGTGCAGTACACCGGATTTCGAGAAGGATGGTCCGACGGCTGCATAAGCCACCTCTGCATGCGACTTAGAAGCGTCAGTATAAAACTCTACGCATGAGTAGTTGGACTGGAGTTGTCGGAAATACATTTTAATGTGTGCTTCTAATGCATGTTTAGTGATCTCGGCAAATGAAGTGTCACAATGTATGAGCTGCCGATGCCACGGTGGTAAATGTTTTGTTGTGGGCATAGGACAAAGTTCTAGCAGCGGAACACCCATTTCCTCACTTAAGCTTCTCACACGCAAAGAGAACGGCTTTCTCGCTGCGGGTCGATTATGGTAGAGGGTGGCTGCGGTCATATCGTTTATAGCTGAATAAGAAGGATGCTTTATGTTTACGCGTACCTTTATAAAATAAGTGAAACTGCTATAGGATCGCTGCAGGTGAAGTGACCACTGATTCGACCTCAACATAGAGACTCTGGATCGGACTTGTCCTGAGAGCACCGGTTGCCAGTCGTATACCCAGATGGTGAACGGGGTCTAGGATTTTCAAAGCACTTGGTGTTGTGGAATGATAAATTATAGAGGCATAATCAAGGCGTGACCAGACAAGGCTTTTGTACAAGTTTAAGAGACACTTCCGATCACTACCCCATGTTGTACGTGATAGGAGCTTTAGGAGGTTCATCGCTTTCAGACATTTAATTTGTTTAATATGGGGAACAACCGTGAGCTTAGAATCTAAAGTGGTTCCTAGGAATTTATGCTCGCTGCTCACAGAGAGTTGGTCTCCATTCATCGCAACATTGTGTAGTAGCATTACTTCTCGTTTGTTGGAGAAGAGTATGCAAGTACTTTTCTGGGTGTTTATTTTAAAACCATTCTCATCCGCCCATTTAAAGAATTTAATCATTCCAAGCTGCACTTGTCATTCGCAGATAGGCATAATGCATGATTTGAAACTCATCTGCACATCATCAACATACACAGAATAAAACATCGCGCTTGGAATGACTGACTGCAGGGAGTTCATTTTTACAAGAAAGAGTGTGCAACTAAGCACGCCCCCTTGTGGAACACCAGTCGCTTGGGTAAATGATCTAGAGAGAGCATTTCCCACTTTTACGCGAAAGGTTCGGATAGACAGATAACTTTTAATTGTGTTTAGCATGTTCTCATGGATGCCCATGGCGGCAAGATCGCGTAGAATTCCGAATCCCCATGTGGTATCGTACGCTTTCTCTACGTCTAAGAATACCAAAAGTACAAACTGCCTATGAATAAATGCATCTCTGATATATGTCTCTATGCGAACAAGGTGGTCTATTGTCGACCTCCCCTCTCTGAAACCACATGAAGGGGGTCTAGTATACTGTTACTTTCTAGAAAGTGGGTTAAGCGGCGGTTTAACATTTTCTCATATAGTTTGCATAAACAGCTTGTTAACGCTATTGGCCTGTAGCTGGCGGCCTATGACGGCTCTTTGCCTTGTTTAAGTACCGGGATGACTATCGCTTCTTTCCATGACAATGAAATATATCCAGCTTCCCACATGGTATTGAAGAGGGTTAGGGGTGTTTTTAGTGCTTCTGGGTGAAGATACTTGATCATTTCGTACATTATACGATTGCCACTTGGCGCCGAGTTGTTGCAGTACGCAAGAGATGCCTTAAGTTCAGCTAATGAAAATGGGCAGTTGTAAGCCTCCCTGGATGGACGTTTACATTTAAGGGGTTGCCGCTCTTCGCGTTCTTTGAATCTTAAGAACGTTTCTGTCTAGTGTGATGCACTTGAGACGTATTCAAAGCGTTTGCCTAGGCAGTCCGCCTGCTCCTCCAGGCTCTCCCCTCGGCTACTTACTAAGGGTAGGGGGTGTGACTTACTAAGGGTAGAGGGTGTAGGGGGTCTGATACCGGAGATGTACCTATTCCAACTTTCTTTCTTTGCAAGACGATGCGTTTTTCTAGCTTGGGACTTGACCTGTTTGAAATTGTTGAGGTTTTCAGCCATTTGGTAATTTCGAGTAGTCTCCAAGCTTTATTTTGTCTATTGCGCGCTTTCCGACAATCTTCGTTCCACCATGGGATGCGACGTTTATTGGTCACTCCGTTAGTTTGCTTGATACATTTCACTGCAGCGTCAATAATAAAACCTGTTAGGTATGCTACAGCATCGTCTATATTAAAATCAGCAATCTTATCTCTATCTAAAAATGTAATTTCTCGAAACAGTTCCCAGTTGGCTGACTTGGTGTTCCAGCGAGGAAAGTCAGGCAAGCATGTATCTTCTTTTGTTAACTTCAACATAATCTGGAAGTGGTCACTCCCAAAGGGGTTCTTAAGAACGAACCACTCCAGATATGGAATTAATGTACTCGAGACAATACTCAGGTCTATAGAAGAGCATGTGTTGTGTGTAGTGCTATAATATGTTGGTTCTTTTTTGTTTAGTAGACATGCACCTGACGAAAACAGAAAGTGTTCTATTAGGCGTCCTCGTTCACCTAAACGGGAGTCGCCCCATAGAGGATTATGTGCATTAAGATCACAAACGACTATATATGGCGGAGGAAGTTCATCAATGAAGCTTTGAAATTGTGTCTTTCAAAGTTGTTAGCATGGGGGAATGTAAATAGAGGTAATTGTTAGTACCTTTCCGAACAGCACTGCTCGGACAGCAACTGCTTCAAGAGAAGTTCGGAGGTTTAATTGCTTACAGGCAACACCTTTATCAACTATTATAGCGACACCGCCCGACGAAGCGGCAGTGTCGTCACGGTCTTTGCGGAAGATGGCATAATGCTTTAGAAAGTTTGTGTGGACTTGAGATGTGTTTCCTGAACACACAGCACCTTTGGAGTATGCTTATTAAGAAGTTCTTTAATATCATCAAGGTTATGGAGAAGTCCTCTCACATTCCACTGTAAGATCTGTGAGTCCATTTTAGATGTGTTTTGTGCTGTGTGCTCAAGGATGGAAAGTTAGCTCACGGACCCTTCCTGGGGGGCCGTGACACGAGATTTTTTTTTTTTTTGGATCCGTCGACGGAGTCGCGCCGATCCTTAGGCGCTGACTGCGCCCTCACACTCTGTGTTGTGTCCATTGCCTCTTGCGAGGCGCTGGACACGTGCTCTGCGTTTGTTTTGAGGGCCTCACCTCAAAAGACGAGACCTTCGCGGCCCCCAGCCCGAAGGTATGTGGGTCTTTCTTGGATGGCGCAGCAGCACCGGCTGCAACCGCCGAGGGGGCGGATGGCATCACCGCTGGCTCACTACGCGTGTGCCAGACAGGCGCCGGGGGCCGTCGTGGCGCTGCCCCCTGACGCGCCACTTTGGCAAAACTGGTTTCTGGTAGGCAGGACACCTGCCTTCGTGCCTCCCTAAATGAAGTGTTTTGTTTTACTTTAATTGTGACAATTTCCTTTTTCCAGCATGGGCATGACCGTGAGTATGCGGCATGCTCCCCATTACAGTTCCCACAGTGAAGAGAGTTTTCACAGGCATCTGATGTGTGTTCTTCAGCACTGCATTTCACGCAAGTTAGGTGGCCTCGGCAGTTCTGTGAACTGTGGCCGAACTGCTGGCATTTGAAACATCGGAGAGGGTTTGGTATATATGGCCTCACTCGAAGCTTGATATACCCAGCCTCAACGAAGTCGGGCAGTACACTTGAATTGAAGGTAAGTATCAGGTGCTTAGTCTGGACTTTTTTGCCATCACGCCTCATCCTAATTCGTTTCATGTTGATGACATTCTGTTCGCTGAAACCCTCCAGGAGTTTAGCCTCCGTCAGCCCTAACAGGTCATGATCTGAAACAACGCCACGGGTGGTGTTTATGGTTCGGTGTGGGGTTACTATTATTTTGGTATCTCCAAATTTCACTAGATTAGGCAGTCTCTCATATTGTTTCTGGTCGCGGAGCTCCAACAGGAGGTCACCACTTGCCATTCTCGATGCTTTATATCCTGGGCCAAAGATTTCCGTCAAAGACTTTGAAACTAGAAAAGGTGAAAGTGGTCGCACTGATTTGCCGGGTGTGTCAGCGTGGATAACGAGGAATCGGGGAAAAAAATACTTTCTGGTGACCAAAAAACTGGAAGACTTCATCGGTGCGCCCTCTTTTCTGAGGGCGATCAGGGAGTGGGGGGAAGGAACTAGCCATATGTAAATGTTTACTTTTGGCAGCGGTGCCAGCCAAACACCATGGAGTCCTACAAGGGGACGCTGCAGGGTCTGTAAGTACAGGCCCTGCAGACGCCAGCTGTACGCCACCACTATAACTGAATATGGTGTATCCAAGGTAGGATAGCCACACAGGGTTAACCCTTGCCGCCAGGAAACACGAAAGTCAATGGAAGTGAGTAGAGGACAGGAAAGATTTAAAGTAAGAGAAAAGACGAAGATGTGAGGTTGAGACAGGAAAAGGCGACTGCCGCTTCCCCCGGGCGGGTCAATCTGGGGGTGTCGTCTACGTGAAGCCGGGGCCAAAGGGGTGTGTTGCCGCCACTAGGGGGCCTTAAAGGTCCAATCACCCAGTATTGGCTCAACCCCCAGGATCCCCTTTTCCCCGGACACAACAAAGCCACGCACGGCTAGGCGTGGGAGGGGGTCGAAACCCCCCCCCCCCCCCGTTAGCTCGGGTCCGTGGTGTCGCTATACACCAAATGCCTACTTGTGCAGGCGCCCCTGCGGGGCACAATGGAGTCTGTTGATGGTTGATATAACAACGCTCCTTCATTTCAGCTGCGCTCTTTTGCGTTTCAGTCCCCCCCCCCCCCCCCCCCCGACCCCCACCGCAGAATTGTGGATAATGTCAATAATTTCCAGTTATTACTACAGGCTGCTTTACTGAAATCTTAAAGCCGCCATCGGTTCTTTGCATGAAGGATGTAATTCTGCCATTTTGGTTAACTGCCTAACTCCACTAATTAAAAACATAATTAATTTAACTTTCCTTATTACTCTTCCAATCAACCTTTTTAAGATGCCTGCAAGCAAATAGTGTCTTTTACAATATATATATATATATATATATATATTGTTACGGGTATAGAAAGGCACCTCCGGCATAGGCGCCGTAATGACACTGAATGGGTGAAGACGACGACGTTGTTGTTGTAGGGCTGAGTTTGAGCTGCGCTGTTGTCCTGCCTTCTGGTCCGCTGTGTAGAGGGTTAACCCGACCGGCAGGAAGACATAGGCTTCTTTCGGCGCTGGCACAGGTCACACACTACAACATAGCACCAAACAAAATGATGAAGGCCCTTCCAGAATATCTGTTGCCAAACGCGGTCATACGTTCTGAAGACCTACGACCTAAAGTTCTAAATTGTGAAGTTTCTTGTAGGATGTCCTTGTGCAGATGACGTGGGATGACCAGCAAAAGTTCCAGGCCATGAGAGTGCAATTTGCGGCGGTACAAAACGCAGTCTAAAGGCTCAGAGAAGGGTCTCTATTACAGAATTGAAGACAGTCAATGATGGAGAACAGCGATATACCTCGGCGTTATTCGTCCACCATGTGCAGACAGTCAGTGATGGCTAAGGTGTTCGCATCAGCTTCCAGCTCAGTGGAGCTGGGTGGATTAACAGGGTGTCGAGATAAGCAGTCGGCATCACTGTGCAGCTTGTTAGACTTACACACTACCGAGAATGTGTACTCCTGCAATCATAATGCCCATCGCCTGAGTCTTCCTGTAGGATCCTTAAGTGTTGACAGCCAGCAGTGCGTATGGTGGTCTGTGAAGACTGGGAACAGGCGTCCACATAGGTAGAGACAAAATTTTGCAATAGCCCAGACAAGAGCCTGGCACTCCCGCTCAGTAATAGAATATTGCCTCTCGGATTGTGAGAGAAGGTGGCTAACCTACGCTATTGAAACGCCCCGAAGACATGGAGAAGAAGAAGACGACAAGGGGCACAGAGGAGTGCGTGCGTTAATAAGCAAAATAAATAAAGAACATTCTAGCTGTTCGTTTGCATCGAACGCAGTCCATGCTTGTCTTGTCTCGTTTCTGGGACATGGTGCCGTGAACCAGGATAGTGGCTTCTACTTTTCCCACTGGCCACGGAATACCAGGACGAAGGACAGGCCACAGAGGAGGGACGAAGAGGCGGCCCAGTGCGAACCGATGGTAGCGAGACGGCACATCGCCATCTGAGAAAGCAGCACAGACACGGAGGACGATACAGTTACGGATGAAGATTTGAAATCTGTAAGCGACCAGCCGTTTCCTGAATTGTTCAAAATGAACAGGAAAATAATTTCGAAGAAAATAAAAATGCTGAGGACGCAAATAAGCCATTTAGTGAGCAAAGCAGAAAATAAGCTTCAGGAGAATGAAGACCCTACGGCAATATTGCTGATAGCCAGCCAGATTAGAGGCATCGCCAACATGTTAAGGGAGCACTGACATCAAATTTACTCATGCCAAGATTTTTGCGCCAGCGAGTATCTATAGGCCCTGTAGCAGCAATTGACAACCTAAAACACAACTGAGGAATGAATAACTATCACTTTTTTTATTTATATCACTGGGATCTAGCACTATTCAAAAACGGCTGGCAATCCCGCCATTTTTAGCGCTGGGAGCACCAGCAGTGGCGCTACCTCGCGGTCACCTCTAGATCATGCCACAGCTGACCACTTCTCCACAGAAAAGAGTGACGTCCGGCTCAGCTGCTCCGCAAACATTTCATCTGCTAGGAGGACACATTCAGTCATGACTTGTCACCTGCATTGCTGTCGTCGCCGTACAAAGTGTTGACTCGGGTTCAATAGGATAGTCTGGAGATTGGAATCCCCGCGATTCGCGACGCCGTGAATTATTTTTGCTTCGATCAACCTTTTTTAGAACAGTGATTCTGAAATAGACGCTGTTCCAAGCAGCACTGCAGAGGTGCCCGAGGATGCACGCTTCAGCCATGTTCACTCGTGTGTCTCAGTTAGCTATATTGGTGTGTTTTGTCGTGCAAAGCATTCCGGTATACGCAGAGGGGTCAATGCAATATAGCTGCCGCAAATGAGCATTAGCGGAGAAATAGAATACATTTCTTACTTGTCAAGTTCTTTTTTGTGCCTCCAGATGGCCCACCTATCCAGCTTCTCGCGGTCAACAAGGTGTTACCACTTTTAGGTGGACGCAAAGTCTACAGATGAACTAAACTTCAACGATACCTGCGTGTTACTTGTTAGCAATGATATCCGACTACACGCTCTTTCACGTTTGATAACTTGCGGTCGTCTTGATGTGTAACACATACGTGACATAAAAAGACACCTCGATTGCATTTTTTTCCGTGCTTCGAACAACTTTCCGCACCGAGAATGCCCTCCCGACTGCAAATCACGATTCCCCGACATGCTGACCGACAAGCACACGTTTAATCATGCTCTTTTCTTTCGATATTTTTTTAAAGATGGCTTTTATCTAGATAATTTCACGTAATCATTCAAACCGGTGTGATGAAGATCAGACGCGACTAGCCACGGCTGGGCTAGACTGCACCTGTGTGCGCTAGCCCGGCCGTGGACGAGCGAGTGCGTTTCTGCACTTTGGCACTAGTCGGCGCCACGATAAGAACACTCGGATCCTACACGTCATCGCTACTAGGGCATCGTCACTCAGGATAGTATTTGTAGAATGTATCACACCGAACACGTAGCACTAGTGTCGATGTCGCAGGGCAGTCTATTTTCCGTTTTTTCTCCTTAGCTTTTCTACGCTGTTTGACATCGGATTGAAATAACTTCCACGCGACAAATGCCGTTCGAATTTAGCCAAGAAGACCTATGCACACCAAGCTATCGAATTATGGGCACATCTCGATCTTGAAATATGATGTCAGTGCTCCTTTAAAGAAAGTTGACGAACAGATGGAACAGTTCATAATGCCGGAAACAGCCAAAGCCAAGTTTGCGAGGACCACTGAGTACGAGCTGAAGACGATTCGCATTTCGCATAATATCAATGCTTACCTTTGCCGACAAGAACAGCGCAAGCCAGTGAGCGAACAAGTCGCTTCCAATGGCAATGCCAGGCAAGAGCCGCAAGCAAATGCAGTAAAGCTACCACAGGTAGAATTAATGAAGTTTGATGGCGACGGGAGGAAGTGGCAGAGATTCTGGCATCATTTTGAATAGGCTACTCACGTGAGAACAGAATTAAACGAGAATCAAAAGTTTACGTACCTTCTGTCATCACTAACCGGGAGAGCCGAGCTACCGAGACTTCAATATTCAGACAGTAACTATGTGAAAGCTATCAAAATGCTCAAGCAGCGATACGGGAAAGACAAAGCGCTTGTAGAAATGCACATGAAAGAGCTAACTAACCTGAGTATAGTAGCAAGCTGCAGTGACTATGAAGGATTTAGAAAACTGTCAGACAAGGTACAAGTGCACACATGTGAACTGGAATCCTTAGGCGTGAAAATCGAGTCCTATGCATCGATGCTACTACCAGTATTGAAAAGATCTTTACCTGTGGAGATGCACATGGGGTTCCAACTGAAACAAAGAGAATCGGCCGGTAGGTCTTCAGATCAAAATCAGAATGCAACAAAACATTATGAAGAAACTCTGAAGCGTTTGATGAGGTATATAGAAGACAGAGTTGAGTGCAGAGAGGAATTAGTAGAGCGAAAGGAAAGCCACGGCAACAAATTTGACAGTAGGCAACAGAAAAGAACGGTTAATTTTCAGAGCACCGCAACAAAGTTTTGCATATTCAGTGAGACTAATACCCACTATTCTGATGACTGCAGAAAGAATATGCCATATGAAGAGAAGAAAATTAAGCTAAAGGCGTCTTATAGATGCTCCCGTTGCACGAGGCCTCGCCATACTGCCAAAATATGCAAGGCAAGCATAAGATGCAAGATATGCGGGAAAAGGCACGCAACGTCTATGGCCGGGGGAAAAGAACTCGCAGCGCAGTGCACAGCGGCCATTCAAGGTAAAAATGAAAATCAGGAAGAAGGGTCAACCTGCCAATATACGAATATATCGTCAAGCATTTTTCTGCAAACTGCAGTGGCAATAGCAGAAGGTAGAAACAAGTCGCACTATTGTCGTGTTTTGTTCGAAACTGGTAGCCAAAGAACATTCATCCTTAAGAGCTTGTCGAAAAATCTTGGTTATGGTCAAAGAAAAAGAAAGACTGACCAAAGATCTTTCGGAAGAGGACAAAAGGAAATGACTATGCATTCAGTAGAAGTCAAACTTAGAAGAGCATATAGTGGCGAAAAGGTGCTGTAGGAAGCACTCAAGGCTGACGTTATATCAAGGGGAAGAATACCGTTCCTACCAGTTCCACTGATGAAGAATGAAGACGACGGATTAAAGCTGGCTGATGATTTATGCACAAGTACAGACTACACAGAAATCGGAATCCTTGCTGGATCAGACCAGTACTGGCAAATAATGACTGGAGGCATCCGAAAACTGGAAGAGAAGCTGACAGCAACAGAGACCATATTCAGCTGGGCTGTGCAGGGCAAAACTAAGTTAGCTGCAACATTAATGAAACGGTCAACCGTTATAGTACTTCACGTTAAAGTGGACAAGACCGACATAAAGAGAGAGCTAAGGCATTTCTGGGACATAAAAACCATCAGCATAAAGGGCATCGAGCAAGACACGAAGAAAGAAGAGTGTGATAGCGCATTTTAGCAAGAACGTAAAGTGTGAAGAGAAAAAATACTCAGTACGACTTCCATGGAAAGATAACGAGGAGCTTGATGAAAACAAGGGTGTCGCAATGACCAGATTGAAGCAACTCACTCGAAGGCTACGGAAGGACGAAAATGTATTGCGACCTTATGACAATGCCATCAGAGAGTACTTGACTAGTGGAGTGGCAGAAGTGGCCGAGGAACAAAGGGCACCAATGACACACTGCTACTACATGCTGCATCAAGCCAGATAGTCAAACAACAAAGATAAAAATAGTATTTGATGCATCATCATCATCCACAAAAGGGTCATCTCTAAATGGCAACCTCGAAACTGGACCAAATCCCGATTCAGATCTCGTGTAGATGCTCATGAACTTCCGAAACCATCGCATTGCAGTGACAGCTGGTATTGAGAAGGCATTCTTACAGATTTTAATACATGAGAAAGAAAGAGATGTGCTGCGTTTCCTTTGGTGAGATAGAATTCCAAGTGGAAACGATGCGAAGATCGTAACATGGAGAATGTCAAGAGTGACGTTTGGCACTGCCCCCAGTACTTTCTTGCTCGCAGCAACAGTACAGCACCACCTCAGCAAGTTGGAGGAGAAATTTCTGGAGACGATTAAAGAGCTGAGAAGAAACACCAACGTCAACGACATAATAATGGGAGCCGAATCATCCAAGGAAGCCGAAAACATTACTGGGAATCAAAGGAGATTTTTCAAGAGGCGTCAATGACTCTCAGATAGTTTAACACAAATGAGCCTGGATTACAACAAAATATAAACAAAAAGAAAAACGCAAGCTTCAGGGCTTCCACCGAAAGAAAGATTCTTGGCATCAGATGGAACTTCAAGAAAGATAGGCTGTACCTACCATCGTTTGACATAAAAGACATCGATATCAACGGTGCGCTAACGAAGTCCCAAATGTTACTGCTCAATGCAAGAATATACGGTCTTCTGGGACTCTTTACTCTATTCACAATAACAGCCAAGCGAGAAATACAAAACATGTGGAGGAAAGGAACGTCTTGGGATGACTCACTGCCAGATGATGAAATGGAGACTTAGAGGAGATGGATTAAAGAGCTGGAATTGATTCAAGAGCTCAGTGTGCCACAATGGTTTGATGTAAGACAAAGAAGGAAGCCTATTCACATGGAACTTCACTTGTTTTCAGATGCAAGTCTATATGCATATGAAACAGAGGCCTATTTCATAAATCACCATGAGAAGGAAAAGGAGGCTGAAATACAAATTGCAAAAGAAAAAATAGTGCCAATTAAGCAAATCTTGTTACCACGACATGAGTTGATAGCTGCGTTGCTATCTGCACGTATTTCTGAATACATCAGAAGCGAATTTGTAAGGAATATAAATGCTACAGGATACTGGACAGACTCGACCATTGTTCTTAGTTGGCTATGGAAAGAAAAAACGAGGCATCTTTGTAGAGAATAAGGTGAAGGAGATAAAAGAGAAAACAAAGCCAGCAGAGTGGAAATACATTGCAAGTGAAGAGAACCCAGCTGATCTCATGACCAGAGATGTAAGCGTAAAGGCTTTGATACAGTCGGACCTATGGTGGCATGGTCCAATGTGGCTTGTTACGGAAACCAAGACCACAGGGCAGACGGACACGGAAGAAGACACTGAGAGTAGTGAATGTTACGCAACTAACACATACACGTCAATTCCGGTCGTGATCGACGCAGAGAAGTATGGAACCTACATAAGAATGCTCAGAGTAACAGCTTGAGTTCTGAGATACAAACAGATCATAAAAAGCGGATAATCGGTGATCTGAGTTTTGAGGAACTGAATAATGCAGAGACGGCGATAATAAAATTGAAGCAACGAAAGATACGGGAACATATTATACTCAAAAAGAGCAATACGACTAAGACAACAAGGATGTTTCTTTGTGGTAGGGAAGTCTTTGAAGATGAACAAGGGCTAATAAGGCAAAAAAGTCGTCTGTCTCAAAGTGGACTGACATACAATGAAAACCATCCTCTTGAGCTGTCTAAGTGGACGGCCGCTACAAAGCTGCTAGTATGACATGTGCATCAACTCTCGTTATATGGAGGAGTATATGCAACACTGTCGCAGCTTAGAACGAAATATTGGATAATCCAAGAAAGGAAGCTGGTGAAGAAGGTTATTCATAGATGTTTAAAGTATAAACAATTTGACGCTAAACCAATTAAGCAAGACACAGTACCCCGGCCTGCTGACAGAGTAAACCACCGACAACCATTTGAAGAGACTGGTGTAGATTTTGCAAACCTGATGCTTATAAAAGATGCCGTAAAAGGCATGAAAAAACTGTAGATCGAAGTATCCGTGTGTGTAACAACAAGAGCTGTACATCTCAAAGTTGTCGACAACTGTAAAACAGAAGCATTATTCCATGCATTCAGAAGATTTACAGCGAGAAGAGGCTTATGTCGCACAATATATAGTGACAACGCAAGGCCATTAAAAAAATCCAATAGAGAAATTAATCGTATGCTGAAGGAGTTACAAGAAGTCTCTAAAAGAGCTAACCAAGGAGATAAAATAAAGTGAAAGTTTATCACCGAACAAGCGCCTTGGTGGGGAGGCTTCTATGAAAGGATAATACGAAGCATGAAATCATCAATGAGGAAGGTCATCGGACAGAGACTGCCAACCAGGGAAGAGATGAAAACTGAAGTTGAAGCGATGCTTAACAACAAGCCGTTAACTTATGTATACAGCGAACCGGAAGAGCCGCTACCAATTGTGCTGGCTGACATAATAGGTGGAAAATACAGACTTCCAGGCAATGACAAAGATCAACACCAAGTCAAAATTGAAGAAATCTAGAGAAAGAGGCAAAATGTCATGAAAGATTGGTGGAAAAGATGGAACAAGGAATATCTGCAGGAATTGAGAGAGCAAGCTTACGCAAGTAAACAAGAAACAAGAGCGAACCGAGGAGACATCGTATTGCTTGGTTCACGCACTCTTAGATTACTTTGGAACCTGGCTATAGTCATGGAAGTTTATTCGGGAGTCGACAGGAAGATATGCTCCTGCCTTTTGAAAACTAATGGAAAACT
This sequence comes from Rhipicephalus microplus, assembly GCF_043290135.1. NCBI lineage: Eukaryota > Metazoa > Arthropoda > Arachnida > Ixodida > Ixodidae > Rhipicephalus > Rhipicephalus microplus. The sequence continues at coordinate 150,651,744 of NC_134710.1, read as the reverse complement.
CAATTGGAGACCTGTACAACATATCTACCAATTTGAAGGTTGTTTCCAATGAGGACAACAAAACTTCATGCAGGCCGGAAGCTACTGAAACTCGCCAAAGACAAGGAGAAGAAATAGAAGACAAGGGGCACGGAAGAGCGCCCATTTATAAGCAAAATAAAAAAAGAACATTCTTGCTGTTCGTTCGCATCGAACGCAGTCCACACTTGTCTCGTCTCGTTTCTGCGACATACGCTATTACATGGTTCATGCTGTTTTGTATCTGAGCAAGTATAGCCCCAACACCATTGCCACTTGCATTGGTGCGAAGCTCTGTTCGAGCAGCTGGGTCAAAATGAGCCAATAGAAGTAGTGATGTGAGCACAGAAATCAGGGACGCAAAGGAATGTTTTTGGTTCTAATCCTGGAAAAAGTCACGTTCTTTCTGAGGAGATCCGTGAGGGGCTGAGCAATTTCTGCGAAGTTGATGACAAAACGACGGAAATATGAGCAGAGCCCCTGAAAGCTACGGACCTCTTGTGTGAAACGTGGGACCGGAAACTCCCGTACAGCATAGACTTTGTCAGGGTCTGGTTAGACGCCAGTAGCATACAAGGTGGCCAACTAGTTTGAGCTGACAGCGTCTAAAGGTGCACTCCAGCACTTTAAGCTGAAGGCCAGCACAGCAAAAAACTTCAAGAATGGCTGACAGACATGAAAAATGGCTTGCAAAGGTTGGCAAGAAAACAATGACATCATTCAGATAGCACAGGCACATCGACCATTTAAAATCGCAGAGGAGAGAGTCCATCTTATGTTCATATGTTCCAGGCTCATTACACAACACACAAGGCATGACACGACCTTAACTCTTTCATTACCACGTGAAAATGGCTACTTTTCATATGTCTCGAGAATATTGTTTTTTGCCAGTTTGAAAAGTACTCCAGGACGCATTACAGCATACCAAATTTTGCAAAATGCAATGCTCTTTCCAAAAAATATATCTTGTAGAGCACCGAAAATATTTTAGATTGAATAAAACTGTGATAAGTGTGTAATTTTTGGTTGCCAGCTGGTAAACATTGTAATAACAGTATAAAAGCAAAAATATTCAAAATGAAAAATTTCAGAATATACATTTTGAAGATCAATGACCCAGAAACAGTATAAACAATAATAAATGTTGTAGAAAATATTTATATTCACGTAGACAAAAAAAATCGGAACCGAGGTGCTGCTTCGTTGCTCGTGCTATCCTGTGAAGCATTGCTTGATTTTTCTTGAAACACAAAGGAACTTGTACACTTCTCTCAGTAAATTTTAGTTTTTTTTACGATGAAAGCCTCAAAATGTTTAAATATAAATGGTATACCTGTGATGTGAGTAATACCTCTATAAAGCAGATTTGCAATGAACTTTGCTATTTCTTGTAGCGTAGCCTCTTTCCACGAGCCACCTCACTCAGCATAGGTATATATGCATGCAAGCAGATTTCTTAGCATCTTGCACATCATATTGAAAAAAAGAACGATTACTGTGAAGTTCTCCTGTGGCCTCCTTGTCATTAGGAGAACCTCTGCATACGGCCCCAGCACACTGCACCCCAGCGAAGTGTGGACTTCGCAAGTAACAAGAGTAGCTATAAGATTGTATACAAAGGTCAGTAGCTATGCACTTGCAGCGGAGAAGACAACTTGAGGCCATAAACAAAACCAATGCCTCCTTTATTTCATTCCATGTTAGTGCGAACGCGCACTCTTCAACGGGAGCTGTCGATCCACCTTAGTTCAGAGTGTGGTCGTGATGCAACGACACATGAAGGGAAGGGCTGCTTGCATCACACGTGCTTCTAGGCGCTTTTCAATGGAAACGTGACAGATATATGTCCCTCTCTAATATCATATGTGTGTCAGATTTGTTCCTTCATGCTCCTTCTTCATGGCAAGAAGCAATGCTGCTGCCACCTCACAGAGCTAGCTATGCAGCGGCGTCACCAGGACACATCCCCATTGGTTGCCTGCTTAGCACCACGAATGGCAACACACTATCTGAACAAAGATAGATAGATATGTGTGGTTTAACATCCCAAAACCCTTATATGATTATGAAAGATGCCGTAGTGGAGGGCTCTGGAAATTTTGACCACTTGAATCTGAGCACACGGGCCTACAACATTTCCGCCTCCATCGGAAATGCAGTTGCCACAGCCGGGATTCGATCCCATAACCTGCGGGTCAGCAGCCGAGTACTTTAGCCACTAGACCACCGTGCCGAGGCGATATCTGAACAGACCGTATCACTCACAGCGCCAGCGTGACCGCAAACATTGTGATAACGTGGAATGCAAGACCCCACCTCACGAATCTCTACACAAATCAACAAAAAAATTACTTTATATTATTCCTGTCATGAGGCACTGCATGAAGGGCTACCGCAAAGCACAGGCCAAGGTTAGGTGATGGGCGAGAGCAGGAAAGGACTAGAGGGGAGGGTGGTGAACAGCTGGATTGGGCACATCTGACTGGCATTGATAAAATAGAGGAGGCGCTGACAAAACAAATCCATGAATGGGTGCGGATATATCAGGTTTATGCAAAACATCATCACCGCAAAACTTGAGCTGGGGTTCCGTCATTGATGGACTCTAAGCTTGTCCTCAGTTCGTTCAGGTGGGGTTGCGAGACAGTTTCGAGCAGTGCGTGTGTTTTTTTAAGTGCAGGTGCATGCCCATGAGTGCGTGACGATGACGCCATAGGAGCGACTAGTGATACTAGATGCGATCCTGTGTATGATATAATGATACAAGCGAAACCAAAGTAGCCAGAAACTGGCTGAGAATGCTCCGCAGCGGTGGTGTAGTGGCTAAGGTACTCGGCTGCTGAGCCACAAGTCACGGGATCGAATCCCAGCTGCATTTCCGATGGAGCCGGAAATGCTGTAGGCCCTTGTGCTGACACTTGGGTGCATGTTAAAGAACAGCAGGTCGTCGAAATTTCAAGAGCCCTTCACTACGGCATCTCTCATAATCATATAGTAGTTTTGGGACATTAAACTCCACATATCAATCATCTATCAACTGGCTGAGAAGGCCACCTTGATACTTTAAACATGTGACGGACCTTCGGAAATATTTTTTGTAGAATAAATTTTGCCCGACTCCCAGCAACAGCTCTTTATTGAATAGCTCGCATAAATTTCTGGCAATTATCACAGCTCAACACTGTCAAAATGCAAAGCCCACTCTTCAATTCGATATTTGGTTTGCAAAGGTTCTTTTGATTACAGACCTTCAATGCTACTATGGCATAATCACGACGGGCAACCGCTTTTGTCAAGTTCGCCAGCCTATTGCCTTTTTCCAACAACACATACACATTGGTTCAAGCAAAAGTGTTTCAAGAACCACGATGTTGCCAAAAAAGGGCAAATTCAAATTGATTCTGAAAGTTGATGGCTGGGCTAACTACTAGAAAGTGCTGGGTCCACGAGAAACAAATTTAACATGCCAAAATCGATGACCAAAGCATCGATCCCCGTTGAAAGATTTGAATAGGTGCGGTAACGAAAGAGTTAAATTGATTAATGCTGTCTTCTCGTGGTCACGGTCATCGGTAGAAATTTGCCAGTATCCAGATCCGAGATCCAGTGAAGTGAAATACCTGGAGGCAGTGGAGCGCATCATTAATTCAAGCTAGAGAATAGGCATCCTTCTTTGCGATTCGACTGAGATGGCGATATCCAATGCAGAACCGCCAGCTGTTGTCCTTTTTAACAAGCCCGAAAGGTAATGCCCAAGGACTTGAGGAAGGCTCTATGACGTCTTTGTCAAGCTTTTTTTCTATCTTCTTTTGAATAATTTAGCGCCCTGTGTGAGACACAAGGTAAAGGCAAGCAAACGTCCGTAAATGTTGCTGTGTATCATTCACCAACCGGATTAGCAAACTAGACACAACATACGAAATAAATAATTCAATAATTAGCAATGAATCTTATTATAAGTATCTGGGCGTCTATTTTTCCGACAATTTCAAGTGGAATAAACACACTGACATAACTGTGACCAAGGCAGGCCGGATGCTATACTTCATATGCAGAAATTTTAGGCTAGCTTCACAGACCGTGAAACAAACCCTTTATCTCATGTATGTAAGACCTATTCTAGATTATGCTTGGGTAATCTGGGATCCCCATCAGCAATACTTGATTGACGCACTGGAAAAAGTTCAAAACCAAGCAGCCAGATTTGTTAGCAACAACTATAATTCCTTTGCAAGCACCACAGAAATGAAACGAGCATTGAAATGGGAAACACTGATGGTAAGGAGGCAGAAACTGAGGCTTAAATTTTTTCATTTTATATATTATAATGGAAATGCCATTAACCCTCTTGATTATCTGTTCACACCAACGTACGTCTCTAATCGTCAAGACCATTCACGAAAAATATTAGAATACCGCTACAAAACCCGCTCTTTCGGTAGTTCTTTTTTCGTAAAAACAATACAGGAATGAAACCGTCTACCGGATGATCTCGTCAATGAAACTGATAATGAATCCTTTTTTCTTCCTTGTAACAACACCTACAATATCACTGCCACTAAGAATGGTTTGTTGTCTCGAAGCGTGTGGGTGTTTACAAATGCATGACTGACGTTTTCGCTGACCAATATATGAGTGTTTTTTTTTTTTCTTCTCTTAAAATATTCTGAGTGCTGTTGTATTTGTTGTATCTATTGTTTCGATTGAAAACTATGTAGTCAAATTATTATGTGTACCTCCCCTATGTAATGCCTTGCGGCGATGTAGGTGAAATGTAAATCTAAATAAATAAATAAGGCCGCTTATGAAGGGGACTGGCATCGCCAGTGTCGATACGGTGGGCTATGACGCTCGTGCAACCCAGAGGAAAGTCACCTTCAACCTATTGAAGTCGCAGCTGAGCCATTTTATTGAGTGGGGTTGGACTTGCTAGGTCCCTACCCAACTTTGGCAAGGGGAAACAGATTGCAGTAGCTACAGAGTATGCCACTCGGTATGCAATCACTCGAACACTATAGGCTAGCTGCACGACATGCATTGGAGATTTTCTTTTCTACGCCAATACCCTACAGCATGGCGCTCCTTTTTACGAACTCACCGACCATGGCCGCTGCTTTCTGTCTCGTGTAGTTTACAACCTACTTCGATCTTGTGCTACGTGACACTTCTCACCATCCTTCTCACCACTAAGACTAACTGAACTTCTCGCCATCCTAAGACTAATGGACTTAATGAACACCTCGATTGTACACTGACGGACATGCTTTCCATGTATGTTTCCGATGACCACACCGATCGGGACATCCCCCTCCCACTTGCAACCTTTGCTTACAACTCGTCACGTCATGAAACTGCCAGCTACTCACCATTTTATCTTCTCTTTGGCTGTGACACCTTAGTACCTTTTGATACCCTGCTTCCGACTGACCCTCCATTCACCGCTTCACACGCTCAAGATTCCATCTCCCATGCTCTCATCGTACGTACAGTAGCCCGCGCTCAGTTCTCATCGTCCCAAATGCACAAAAGTTGCTGTATGACAATCGACATAAGGATGCAGATTTTCCTCCAGACTCTCTCATGCTACTGTGGCTCCCATGCCATTGTGTTGGCCTCTGCAAGAAACTTTTAGCGCGATACGTTGGGCCTTACGAAGTTCTGCGTTAGGTGACACCCGTCTCCTATGAGAATTCCCCGACTACAAACTCGACTTTTACATCCAGAACTGACATTCTGCACGTTTCTCGCCTGAAGCCCTACAACAGTGACACGCCCTACTAACCATAGCACACAACAGGACGGTGCTTTGCCGACAAGGGTAATGTTTAGGGTATAGACAAGTACCTCTGGTACAGGTGCCTAAGTGTAACCCGACCAGCATTACCTTATATACATATTTCACTTACAACCTCCAAAGAAGGCTGGAACACCATCAAAAACTGTTAGAATAAAGTAAATATTTAATTTATTTGCCATGTTGCACTACTCTCGAAGTTGTTTATAATTTTTATTACGGCAGCCAGAATAATTTTTTTACGGCCCAGCAGGTCAGGAAAGCAAGACGAGGAAAATAAGTGAGTGCACACTGCCATGTGTCGGTGCGGTCCCCTCGTTGCGCTTGTTTCGCTTTGTGCACAAAGTGATCAATGAAAGGACACATCAACATCGAAGATTCTTGCTGTGATAAGAGGCCGCGACAAGCGCTTAGTGATCTGTAACGTGTTAAATTACCGTTAGAAAATTATGTGAGGTAAGTTTGAGATACTAATGTCATTTCAAAACATTACGAAGGATTGTACACCAAAATCTCTCTACGCGCCGAGAACTGAAACTGAAAGCACAGCAATGGCACTAACACCGTCCTTGAGCGATTCTGAGCACTTACTGATGCCATGACAGTAAGCCGGAGTCGGGGGTTGTTTTAAATACGAACGTCGTCATTCACATCTTCTGCAGGTAACTGTATTTGCATTCACACTTCAAACATTGGATTTGACACCACCACTCATACACTACCAAGACCTAGCACACAACTCTGAAACGCAACGCGCCGCCGCCACCACTGTGTTTTTTGAGTCGATACTGATCATGACCTACTACACTCCTGACCTGTTCAGATAGCGGGGTTCCTATGGGAGCGCGTGTCCCCGCTCTCGTTCAATCGCTCGCCGTAGGTGGCGCTACCTATAACCTGTTCGTCTGCTTCTTTACGGTTGTTTTGTAGGCGCTGGTATAAGAATGCCTGCTTTCTGTGGTGAACTGTCGGCATATATGTGACTATTTCTTCCCATACATTGCTGGTCAAGTAAGCTGTTCAGTGCGCTTAAGAATTTATAGCACACTGGTTGACAAACGTGGAAACCCGTGGATTTACATGATTTTGGACAGCCTATGCGTTGTCGCGTGCATTTTATTGCAAAAAAAATTCTGAATGTCTTTTAGTATTATTATTTCTGGATATTTCTAAATTGTGGATCATAAATTCGCACTACGAGTGCTTTGTTGGTTAAAATTTGACTACAAAGAGTGAAGGTGACGTCAGCGAACAGGTGCTGCCTAGCGCCACGCCGCTCGTAGGTGACGGCCCTAGCGGCAGAAGGTATGAACTAGAACGTGGGCGCTGGAAGAGGTGCTCTCTGGGCAGGTCAGGAGTGTAGTAGGTCATGATACTGATCGTGCTGCACCTGAAATTGTTGCCCCCACTTATAAAAAATCTATTTAAAATGTTTAAAAACAAAAAACTAAAAGTTAAATTTAATACAAAACTCAACTTTTTTTATTTATTTTAGCACAGTTTAGTGACTGCAAAAGACTTATTTGTACTAAGTAGTACGCATACTATTCGCTAGAGGGACACCAAAGTTTCTTTTGAGCTCATTGTGCTCGTTTGCCTCCTTTTCGACGCTGGTCAAGATGGCTGCTGGTACCTTGTACACGTGGAAGGACAATTTCCGTGCTTATAAAATTCTTATCGCTGCAAAATTCAGTGAATTCAAGCTGAAGGTATGTTGCGATGCCCCCGACTTTGTATTCGGTGTCACTAATGGCTCCCAGGGCTTTCTCGAGAAGTTCCCGCTCGGCAAGGTACCGGCTTTTGAAACGTCCGACGGGCATGTCATCACCGAAAGCAATGCCATCGCCTTTTACGTGTCGAACGACCAGCTTCGTGGCAAGAACCTCCTGGAGCAAGCACAAGTAGTCCAGTTTCTCAGCTTCGCCGACTGCGAGATTCTGCCGCCAGCTTGCACGTGGGTGTTCCCATGCCTCGGCGCCATCCAGTACAACAAGCAGGCTACGGAGCGCGCCAAGGAAGACGTAAAGAAAATCCTGTCGTACCTCAACACGCACCTGCTGTCAAAGACCTACCTCGTGGGTGAGCGCATCTCTCTTGCTGACATAGCAGTTTTCACGGCGCTCCTGCCGCTTTACAAGCTTGTACTGGAGCCCGCCTTCCGCGCCCCGTATGCAAATGTCAACCGATGGTTCGACACACTCGCACACCAGCCCCAGTTCCAGGCTGTTTTGGGAGAAGTCCAGTTGTGTCAAAAAATGGCCCAATTTGACGCTAACCTGTACGCGGAGGTCCAAGGCAAGGCTGGGAAAGGCGCGACAGCAACTAAAAAAGCTGAAAAGAAGGAAGCGAAGCCGAAAGAGGAGCCCAAACCCAAGGCCGCCCCTGAACCGGAAGACGATTTGGAACCAGCTTTAGCTGAGCCCCCGAAGAAAGATCCTTTTGAGGTATTCCCCAAAGGCACCTTCAATATGGATGATTTCAAGCGCTGCTACTCGAATGAGAGTGAAACAGTCTCCGTCCCATACTTCTGGGAGAAATTTGATAAGGAGCACTACAGCATCTGGTACAGTGAGTACAAGTACCCCGACGAGCTTACTCAAGTCTTCATGAGCTGCAACTTGATTTCGGGAATGTTCCAGCGCTTGGACAAAATGCGAAAGCACGCATTTGCCAGTGTCATTCTCTTTGGCGAAGACAACAACAGCACCATTTCTGGCATATGGGTTTGGAGGGGACACGAGTTGGCGTTCAAACTTTCAGAAGACTGGCAGGTCGACTACGAGTCATACGACTGGAAGAAGCTGGATCCTGAAGCAACAGAGACAAAGAAGCTTGTTGATGAATACTTCAAGTGGGATGGCGACTTTGGTGGCAAAAAGTTCAACCAAGGCAAAATCTTCAAATGAGCCTCAGACACGCGACTGTCTGCAGATATTTCAAGGCTCTTCTGTTAGTCACAATAAACCACGCCAAAATTGTCACTGTTGTCTTCACTCTTATTCATGCTCTGCAACAGCTGGTGTACCACATGTGCTGCTGCAGTGCATGATCAGTGTAGCATGCCTTTGATACAGCGTACTTTTTCAGCCAATACATTGTGTCACTAGATTTCCTCAGTTAGCAAGTACGAAAGGACACAGACTACGAAAAATTTCGATAGGACAGTGAAAATGTCTTCTTGAAATTTGTGTATCTGCGTCCAATTTTCAATTTCTTGGTGTGCATTTTACTGACAAGACAGGTTTCAATGAAGTTTAACGTCAAATGATTTATTTGTGTCTTTTATTCTGGTATGACCAGTCGTACATTAATATGACTCTTGCTAGGAAGACAAAAGTGACCATGCCTTTGGTAAAATTTGGCAAATTAGTGTTAAATATTCAGGATGCTGCAATGTTATGTTCAGGCACTGTTCTCAATCCAGTAGAAATGTTATGGTGCTGCAATATATGGTCTTTTGACCTTGTAGCTTTCAAACTTGCTTGACAAGTGGCTACGACAAAGCTGAAGGTAAGAGTGCCTACTGTAACTTTACTACAACTTCTCATATTGATGTGCTTAAAGTTTTCTGTAGCTGACAACTGATTTGTGCTGCCCTGGGTGTGAGTGTGCAGTTTCTTTAATGGTAGCAATTTTACTCTCTATCCTGTCAAGTACAGCTTTTATATGAGCAGTCATATTTAATATCCAGGTAATTCTAAGGAAGCACCCACTATCTTGTGAAACTTCTAATGAAGATAGCTTTTCGGAGCTGAGAGAAAAATTTGTCTGCATCTGTTGAATACATGCCTCAGTATGAGTACAAATGTTTGGACAGACTTCAGTGAGCACGTTTTTTTTTTTTTTTTTCTTGCCACATGTGGACACAAGCTAGTTGTGCTTCAATTATTGTATGCTCAGCTCTGTAAATCTCAGTGGCATGCATAACGTGCATGCGACTTAAGCCTGTTTGAAATGCCCTAGCATGGCAGAAACCTGAATCTTGTTGCACTTGGCCTCGAACAAGCATGCTTGTATACTTTTGCAGCCACATGATGCAGTAACAGTATGTTACCTGAAAGGCTATTCACTCGACTTGCCTCCTGCACACTTGTTACGCTTGCTTCCTAACTTACTGTGTTGTGAAACACAAGCAGCATGTGTTCGGCTGATTGTAAGTTATAGATTGCAGGTACTTGTGCATCTTGAGCAACAGTGTGTTGAATATAATTTAGTAGTGGAATTAAAGCAGGAAGGTACTCATTTAAATGGGTACTGTTCCATAAACTAATGAACGTTGCATGTTTTTTACATGCAAAGGAGTATACTTTCACTGTTTCACAATATCTCTGAATATGAGTTTTCTGCCAAGTGTTCATACTGTGAGAGTAAAACTGACGTGCACCTCCAAGAATACACCTCATCTACCCTGTAATAATGTCGGGTTTATTTGTGCTCCTAGGTATGTTTTGCTGAACTTTTTGATGTAATGGTGCCAAAGTTCACACTGCTACATACTCTGATGCTTTGAGCTCAGCTTTGTATGGCAGTGTAGTGTGTAAAAAAAACGTAATCGATGATGGATATGATGATTCTTGAAATGCATCTCGTGCAAGTGTTGCAGTAATACGGCTGCACTAGCGCATATTCTATCGGAGTGTCCTGCACTAATTGGCAAAGTAAGAGATGCCACCTCTAATTAGGACCTTTGGGAGCGTTTGCTAACCAAGCTACTAAGCTCAGGATTAGATAATCAACTCTGGGCGATACAGAAGGTCAAAGAAGCTGCTGAAACATGGTCTCTTGGCCAGCTCCTATAGGGGTGAACCCAGCCCGGTATCCTGCAGGAACTGAATATAGTTCACTCACTCACTCTGGTGTCTCAGATGTCTTGAAACTCGTTCGATTGAACCGAGACAAAACTTCGAAGGAAGGAGGGCTGAAGTCATAAGGAATTGTTGAACAGGGATTGTTGCTGCAGCCGTTATGACACATGAACACATCTTCAAGGCAGCAACTGCTTTGCCTAGCTGTATGTGTGCATACACATTGCTCACTCTCCCGTAACCATAAAAGTGGAGCAGGTGAAGAGAGGTAAGTGGACCTGTGATGTGTCATGCAAGTTTGTTACACAAGCACTTGCCCTTGTCAGTATGAGATATACTGCAAAGGTATTCTTTGATTTCTTTTGCAATTTTTATTGGGAGTATATTTAAGTGGAGGTGAGTGTACACTTTTCTCAGACCATACATACCTGTTGAGATAGCGAATCAGTTGTAAGCCAGCTGAAGAAAAAGTAACATAAGGCTAACTTGTGAGATGAAACTACAATTAAAAACCTACATCACTTGCATTCGTATTTTATGCAAAAAGTCGAATGGATGTCACTTTTTCGCTTTCACATTCTCTCTAGAAAACTCAAATATTTTTATTCCTTTCAACAGCTCTGTTTTACATGATATTCAAGTCGCAAGAAATGTGCTGAAACTAAATTTGCGATGCACAAAATGAGTTGGAGCCTGCAAAAGCTAAACATGTTTTGCACTTTAAAGTCGAATGCATCAAAAAGAGTTAACCTTGCACAACAGTCTTATACATGTTGCAGCTTCATGCGGGAACAGAAACAAAAGGAAATCTAACAGCCTGTAACTAAGTTAATTGCCAGGAAGGGAACAACCAATATTTCGGGATAAGGGCACAGACAGAAGTTACTGTCTGGGGGGGGGGGGGGTGGCAAGGGCCCTGAGTGAGGTAGTTTAACCAGAACACATCATACCAACTTTTATATCTTTATTATGCCAGCCCCTGCCTACGACATTGTTTCAGGATGTTGATCGACATCGTATTACTTTTCTTTTTCACAATGGTGTGGGAAATGAGGTTAGCAAGGTATGTCAGGTAAAAAAAAAAGTGTTCGGGAGAGCCGGCATAACTAGCATGTAAGCTGGGCACAAAAATAAAGTAGTTCTTGCACAAAAGTACATATATGTATACACAGGTATGAATGCAGTTCTTTACAGTATCCCCATAGTATACATGTTCATGATTGCAATATTTTGTGAGTACAAGGACAAGGCTGTGAAGATGAACTCCAACGCGGGGCGCTTTCTCGTTCTTTGTGATGCAATACGAATAAAACTCAAGACTGGCGTCGCACTGCCGTTTCAAACCTTTCAGCGCTGTCCAGTTCAAACCTTTCAGACTAACTTTTCCTTCTGTTTTTTTCGCGGATGCGCTTTGTAGTGCCGTTACAACAACCACGTATTTGCGTTAACTTGAAGTTTCTCGAACTTTATGCAAGGCCGTTAATCAAATGGCAGCCCGACAGAGAGCGTCTGTTTTCATCATAGAGTGTGTATATTAACTCTATGGTTTTCGTGTTCTGTGCGTGTGTGATCTGCTGCACCGTACTTGCAAAACTCACAGGGTTTCTTATGCATTCACTTAAAGAGACTCGCAGTTCAAAGCACTCTGCTTGTTTTTATCGTCGATATTCTATTTATATACATTAATGCTGCCGCACCATGATTCGAAAACTTTCTGCACCTAGCGTCGTTTTGCACAGCCTTCACGATCGGAGGCACCTCACCTGTTTTTGCGTAGCCTCTGTGATTGGACTAACTTCGACCTTTATTTCTCTATGCTTCGACCAAGCTACGCATCATGGGATGACGTCATGAGTAACTTTCACGATCTGTGATGTCATCAAGTGATGATTATTTGAATCATTCGTTTCTGACGCCGACGCTCAAATTTCGCGTTTGATGAGGCATTTAAGGTTTTCTCTTTAAAACACAATCCAGTGTATAAACCACTGTTTGACTTCAAATCGCCGTGAAGAGTCGTGAAACGCATTCTACCCTAATTTTGCTTGCTCGGAGAATGCCGCCGTGAACGGCCGCTCACTTCCAACCATAGAGGTAATATACTGAGTGTATATTAACTCTATGCCTCCAACTGCGTGCAGTGAACCTTACGGAAACCAAAGTTGCATATGGCTGCAGCGTATGCCTTAGAAACGAAAATAAAAACCGAATAACGCCACCAGAGACAAAAAACCTAATTGAAAGACTCGCCAATACTGAAATACCCGGAGCTTTGCATACGCTATTCTAAAAGTGCCTATTCATTCTGAGTCAAGATTATTACCGCGAAGCGGCTATGGCAAGCTTCGTCAGTTCGACAACTAGCACGGCGACGCAGGCGGGTTGTTGCAGCCATCTGAGCACTTGTGAGCGTGCTAGATCCGCATCTTCGGCAGCTGAAGTACAGCACAGCCAAGCGGTGCATTGGTAGACCTCGCGCGTTGCTGAAATGAGGCTTGATATGATATCGGGGAGCTTCAACTGCGGTTTCAGCTTTCCGTACTGCGTGCTACACGTTGCCGTGCGTGCACCTTCCCTCGCGGCGTTCTTGAACTTTTTCGGAGTGAACGTCTCGCGCCTTGATAGAGGCACGCTGTTTCTAGTCCTCCTACTTTGGCGCTTCTGCATTTCTGGTTTGGCTAACGCTGAAATCAGTTTCTTTAGATGCATACGTCTGAAAGCGGCCATGAACTCACTGTACGAAGGGCTCAATACGAATTAGACTCGATTTGTTCCTAATAAATATTCGGTAAAGAGATATATATATATATATATATATATATATATATATATATATATATATATATATATATATATATATATATATAGCAGGAATCGAACCTACGACCTTCGAATAACGCGTTCAATGCTCGAACGCGTTATTCGAAGGTCGTTGGTTCGATTCCTGTTCACGGCAGGTTATTTTTCACTCACTTTTCTTTCTTTACATTTACATTACATTGATTCTAATAACTTCCCTTATGCATTCCTTGGCATTATTGTCTGTTACATCTCATATATATATATATATATATATATATATAGTGGCTAATAATTCAATGGGCCAGTTAGTCTTCGTGAACGTATGGGATATGGCACAACGGGAGCGTTCACAACAAGGATAAATATATTTATTTCCCAACAGTTTCGGGAGGGCTCCTCCCTCCGACATTAGCTTTCGTGCTCAGTGTTCACAGTGGTTTTTCTTCTTTTTTTTCCGTTTTTTTTTCTTCCCTTCTTTTGTTTCTTCTTTTTATTTATTTCTTTTTTAGTTCTCTCTCACTCTCGCAAACATCTTTCAAGGCGAGAGGGACGCGGCAGCAACGAACTCTGGTAATTCATGTTAATTAGTATAACTCATCCCCTGATGAAAGGAGGATCCGTCCCAAAACTGTTGGGAAATAAATATATTTATCCTAGTTGACAACACTCCCGTTGTGCCATATCCCATATATATATATATATATATATATATATATATATATATATTCATTGATAATTGTATTTGCAAGATTTTACATTCAAAAACACTGGGACTGGTTGCTGCGCGGTGCCACATATCATAGAGTTTCCTAAAATGTATATTAGGAGACTCTATACCATATATGATTAGGGGGAACGCCATGGGGGAAGGATTCATTACTTAACGGCCACCTGGTGTTTTTTTAACGTGCACTTAAACCTAAGCACAATCAACAGCAAAAGTTTGCGGGACGTTAGATCGAGAACAACTGCGAATTTTTGCTATATCAGGGCTTAATGCTTGTAATCAAGCTGGTGACTGTATTGGTCGTACTGCAAAGTGCAGTATGGAGCCTTTATTTCGAAATTACAATTCCAGACAAAACAGGAACATTTCGCGTCCCGCAAACTATGGCTGTTGATAGTACACGGGCCTTTAGCGTTGCGCCATCGCCGGATTGCGGCCTCCGAGGCCGGGATTCGATTCCACGACCTTTGGTTAAGCAATCGAGCACCACTGGCTGTTTAGTGGTGACATCCACTCCGCTTGGCCACTTTCTGATGTAGGCCTCTTTATGAATTGCTTAGTTGTTTCATTTCCTCTGATAATAAAATAATTTTCAACGAAAGTTTTAAAACGCCGTACATTCACAATTTCGCAAGGCTGAAATCTAAGGGTCCGCGTGTTACGTTTCAAGCAATTCACAATGCAAGGGAATATGGTCACATATTTTTCTATCTAGTTGCATATTTAGTTTACACAAGAAAGTGATAGTTCGTCAGAAAACTGTGCCTATGTTACATTTGTGAAAAATTAAACATGACCGAATTGAATTTTCTAAATTGGCGGGACAAAGATCGTACCATTCATGAAAACTAATAGAGAAAGTTTGCATCAGCGTACACACACACACATCGTATACATGTGTGTGTGCGTGTGTTTCAAGAAATGTGTCCGATATTCCTAAAAATTCTGGAAAAGGCACAGTTTGCTTGCTGTCTTCACAGTTGCTTTTGGAACAGTAATAAGGAAAGTTAAATTAATTAACTTTAATTCTGGACATGGAGTGCTCGAAAGCCAGACTCCGAAATCGTGTTTTTGATATAAAATGAGTGGCCAATGAAGCTTTCAATACTTCAATGAGATGAAGAAGTGTAGGAGTAGCAGCCTAAAAGCACGGTGTGGCAAACTGCTCAGGCTCAGGTGAATCAATCAAATGAACGCATGTTGATTTTGATTGATTTGTGGTGTTTAACGTCCCAAAACCAGCATATGATTATGAGAGACGCCGTAGTGGAGGGCTCCGGAAATTTCGACCATCTGGGGTTCTTTAACGTGCACCCAAATCTGAGCACACGAGCCTACAACATTTCCGCCTCCATCGCAAATCAACGCATGGCATTCGTCAACGCATGTCTGATGGTGCATATATACAAATTAGCACGCACTACACCCAGGTTCGATTTCAAATAAATATGTCTTGCAAATGCATGGATTAAAATTCATAAAATGCGATGTACACCATACGGTGATTAATTCGCAAAGTATGGCTTGATATTGATTTTATTAATCAGTAGCGTCGCTGTCTTTTCGTGCGGCTGCATGCACTTCACTCTTTCTCAAATGTGAAAAAAGAAGTTGGCTTCATTTTACTCATTTAGTGGATCGGCTACATACTTGGAAGAAGAGAGGCGAAATGTTGATGGGTGGGGCAACGTCAACATTGATGCTGATTTGTCAAAGTTATATAGCATGCGGAGTTATGGAGTGCAGCATGCTTGAAAACACCAATGTTTCAGCACTGTAGCGATGAATGGGGGCAGCGAGTGTGAGAGCTATTTGCTCATTTAGCAGATTAAACAAAGGACTGTGTTCTTAGGTCATGTGACTATCTTGGGACAGTTAATTCAGTACGAGCTGATGTGCTGCAACACTTCATGACACTGTTTTTATTGCAATTGCAACTTCAGGCATCTCAGTCATGTGTTTTTCCAGCAGCAGCTGTACCAGTGATGAAAACGTATGGATGTCACGCACTGCGTTTCCGCAAGCTAATGAAAGCAGCTTGATCGTACCTGCTGAGACTGCGAGTGAGAGATCAGCAAGCACAGTAATGGAGAACCTCACATGTGGTGAATGATTATTCTCAATGCGGAGAAACATCGCACAACGATCGTTGGCCTTGATGGTCTGGAAATCATTATTGCAGACATCAGAAAGCTTGCCTTTTAAGTGTGCAAAAGAGGACACAATCTTTCTCTCCTCTTTGCATCTTTCTGTGCATGTAGAGTCCTTAATCGCTTTGCTCAAAGCCTCGTATTCCATTCGAGCTTGTTTCGAGACAAGAGATTCTCGACGATTGCGTTTCTTGCTCAGATAAGATAGACAGTTCGGAAACACCAATAGTGTAGCATCTGACACAAGGTGCACCCTTTCGCCGTCAACTGTCACTGTCCCTCCCGACGCTGCGTCAAAATCAAGCGAAGAATACAATTAGGCAGCTAACTGATCATAAACAAGGTAAAAAGGTATGAGCAGTGTGAGCTTGCATAGGGAAAAACTGACCTATACAACATCTTAATGTCCTCGTGTATGACAAGTAAGAACTAAAAAACACGGCGAGTTAAAAAGAACAGGAAAGAATTACTGTATATTAAATATACATGAAAAGTGTATGGAAGGCCCAAAGCCAATTAATACGAACCATCAAGTGCACTGAAGAAAAACGAACTAGTCTGGCATTGAACCACCTCAACAGGTGGATCCTTTGAAATATGGGCACTGATGCAGATTAAGATCTTTAGTGCTGATATTTGGTAACCTTCATTGGACAAAAAAGCCCAGGTTTGCCACTTCTGTACTGGTGGAAAGCATTGTTTCCAATCTGCTCCTAGCTCTGTTTCTTATCTACTCTGACTATCTACCTCAATCATTGTAGCTCTGAATTTTGGTGTGCTGGTGATTAAAACTTCAAAAAGGTTAGGCAGTACCTGCAGTAATATAATTCACTTTCATTACTTTTCTTTAAAATGAAATTACAAACAGGCACATGCCCTGCATGGGGTCCTTTCAAATGGTGGGGTTTATCACATACTTAGTGATGCGATCCATATTAATCAATTTGGCACACACTTTGAACCAGCAAAAACCCCAGTTTTGAGTCGCAAATCAGCCTTTTTTAGCATTTGACAGTCATACATATTCAAACACACATTTTAGGTCACTAAGCCCGAGTAGTTTACCATGCTTAACAAAATAAATATATGCATGTGCACTTGTATATGATGTCACACAACGTGAAATTAACCCACAGCTTCCGGTTTCTCGCTGACAGTCCTAGATTTATATTCTTGACATCAGGCTCTCCGACATTTGCTTATCAGTACGGCTTTCTCTGATGCTTCCAGGTGCATAAATTTTCCATGCATATTAAGTTTACTATCAGAAAGAAC
This sequence comes from Rhipicephalus microplus, assembly GCF_043290135.1. Taxonomy (NCBI): domain Eukaryota; kingdom Metazoa; phylum Arthropoda; class Arachnida; order Ixodida; family Ixodidae; genus Rhipicephalus; species Rhipicephalus microplus. The sequence goes on along the minus strand of NC_134710.1, from coordinate 150,634,170 downwards.
TAGCCATGTGATGAATTAGGTGTGAAGACTGATGTCAAGTGTTCATAAAAGAGTAGGATATTTTTGTTTCATCAGACATTAAGCAACTGTTTAACCCGAAGGTACAAAATGTTTCTGGCGATGTTTTCGCTCACGTCTACTGCATACCTTCAGCTGATAGTTGCATAAGGTCTTGTTATTGATGTTCAGCATTACATAGCCTTGGTGTCGTTTTTAATTGATGATTCAGCATTAGGTACAGCAGAGAAGCAGTGCATCATGAGGTCCGGATGGATTCACAGTAACAATAAAGGCTAGCCTCTTTTGCACAAGGGCCACAAGCAATAAGGAAAAGCACGAGCAGTATTGTTCAGGGCAGTGCAAAGGAAGTGGAATGCAGCATACAAGCGACTTGGGCTAGTAAATGCTCAGTGCAAAGGCACGAGGAACAAAGAAGCGTGGGAGAGACAGCTAGTGTGCAGCCAGCCACAAGGTTACCATGTAAACAAATTGGAGATCGAGCGCCATGTGTGACAAATAATAGACATTCTGCAACACTTTTTGGAAGGCAGAAGTGCCCCCCAGTCATGGTTTTCTTGTCTAGTGAGAGAGCAATGAGAGGGCATGATTCAAGATGATGGGAGATTAAAGGGAACATCCAAGCGATGATTCACACCCAAGGTTTTTGAAAAATTAGAGCTTTATAATTTATAGTATAGTCTATAATTTAAGGACTTCATGGTTGGAAGGACTTTATAATTTAAAGAGTACATTGCAATTGAAGAGAGTATCCAGCTGATATAAACTGAAATTAACATGTGCCCATCGGAGGCCATATAAAAAGTGTTGAGTGCCTCTATAGTGGAAGATTGTACAGACAGCAGCCAACTCTAAGTCTCTCAAGTCTTATCAGATTCTCCTCTTCATCCAGCAAGCCTTTTAAAACGTGTTGCTCTGTCTTCGTAAAAAGAGAGTTGTCAATTTGAACTGGTGCATGAAAGTCATAGCGTATAATGTGAGGCTTATTGTTACTCAAAAGTACACAATTTAAGTAATGGCCCCAGTGCCTAACTTGATTCAAGCAAATGATTAATTTGGTCCAAGATTATGTGCTTTTGCTAGAAATTTTGCCATAATCACTGCTCAAGTATGCAGTTTGTTTCATGATAAGCATACAATCTTATCAGACAGCTGTATCATGACTAAACACAAAAGAAAGAAACTTTTGGCAGTACAAGTTATGAGCTCACAATAGCCAGTTTCTGTGGTAACGTTGTCTGCAACTGCCACCAGAGTCCATTGCAGCTGTCATCCTTAGAAAGAAAGCTCAGTGTTTAAGCAGTTCAAGCCTAAATCCAGATAGTGATCATGCATTCTGCCATAAAGTCGTTTAAGTGCTTGAATATTCTTCGCAAAAACACCCTTTGCAGGCATAGTATTAGGAAACGAATCACATTAATTGCATGGAAGCAGGGTAGATTTGCACAAGACATCACTTCATGTGAACTGCTTAATAAGTGGATGGTTGAAAGCTCCCCACTCGTTACGAAGGGCCGAACCATAATTCGCCATTCTCATTGACCAGAGCATCAACAAAGTGTGCAAGCTACATAAACACCTTACAGATGCACACTGGGTACTTTGTTACTATGCAAAATGATGCCGATTGGTGTAGTGGGTACCTAGTTAGTGTACCAGCAGTGGGCATCCCAACAGAGTTTACTGAGGGCTCTATGGAAGGCCACTCCTCCTGCTTATGCTGTGATTATGCTACGTCTTGCACACAGGCCTGGCATCTTTTTCTGCATAAGCTATTGGACCAGTTTTTCTTTTGACTTGAGATCTTTAGCCTACTTGTTAATTTACGAGTGATCTTTTTTTCGTGGTGACTTTTTTCAACGACATTTTGTCAGTGAGCAAAAATCACCAATAGAAAGAAATCTCAAGGATTTAGATTTTCTTGATGTTGCCATAGCTCCCTTCCTGCGGTTATCTCTGAACTCATTACACGGTTGGTTTGAACCTGCTGCTTTGTTGTATAGTTAAACTCCTTTATAAGAGGCATGCTCCGGGTAGCAATTCTTGTCTTTTACATGAGATGTCTTTTATAAGCAAGGTACCCCGTATGCATTTCCTTATCAACCTGTATTTTACTGTAGACACACTGATGTCTCTTACACCCGTTTGTCTCTTATGTCAGTGTCTCTTATAAAGGGGTTCGGCTACCAACCTAGGTGTCTCATGCGGTACGTGATTGTAGTTTACTAGTTAACTATGAAAATATTGCACAGTCAAAGTGAACACATATTTATAACATTAAGGTGTAATTTTACAGCCTGCATCTATAGTTTGATTATATGATGAATAGTATGGTATTTATTATTAACACTAGTATAATGCCTACTGTGAGTATTGCCTCATAAAATTTTTGAAACTTCGAGTTAGAATGTGTGCCACTTTGCTTGAACGAGTTTACTTGTTAATAAAAATAGTTCAGAAAGAAACATGTTCCTTTTGGCTCGGTAGGTGTGGAATTTGCTGTCAGCAATCACATGAAGAAATAGTTTTGCTTTTGTTTAAAGATGCTCAAGGAGGAGTGCCTAATAAAGTTTCTAAGCTTCTACAGCAGGTGCTGTAGAAGCTTAGAAATACCCTGCAGTGTGCTGTTTTTTTAATTGCCTTTGTCTTGCTGCTATTTTCACTTTCAGAAGAGAGCCAGAAAAATACACTGGAAATTCTATTTAACATTAGATTGCAGAACATGAAGTGGTGTGACATCAAGCCTCTCCCCCCCCCCCCCCCAAGTATCGTTTGACTCTGCTTTCCCTATTGCAATAAATGATGACGTCACACACAACAGTTTTCATTGTAATGGATTAAACATAGTTCTTATGTACTTAAAACAAATAAACTTGCTCGAAATACAGTTTGTTTCGGGTCACTCATTTATGATGCTTTGCCCAACACCCCCCATTATTCACAACCAGGATACTACCAGATGAACTGGTCACACCTATAAAAATGTCATAGTTATTTAGCAACCACAGCAGATACACTTTTGTAATAAGAGCATGGGCTTCACAGAAAGATGGCTCTGCATGTGAAGATAACACCAGCCGACCTTAGAGTAGCTGAAAAGTAAGTTTTGTCTGTTGAGACATAGGACAATTTAGAAACACAATTTTTTCAGTAAATTTAAGTATGTATGTGAATCAAGTAGTATAAATGAGATTTATAAAAGCTTTGGTTTTTTATCAAAATCTGTTTAGCTTAATGCTTGACATTTTACCTAGTAAGGGCTCCCATGAAAGGTATGAAGTCATGAATTACTTGCAATTTCTCTACAAGTGATATATAAGAAACATTTTCATGATCCATAGTCCTTGGGTAAAATGACTTGAGCAGGCATTTAGCACTGAAGCAATAGAAATTTAACTAAGCACTTAAACTGAGCTGAATATGTGTAAGTTAGAATCTTTACCACTAGATTGTAGTTATCACAAGGGCAAAATAAAATATGCGAGATGCAAACATGGACACATGAGATGTGTACAGGCAAGTTTGCATGTCTGCTTTCTTTCCTGCTGCTGTTCATCTTTTACGTTGTTAGTTGGCATTTGTGGCACCTTTATTTCTCTCTCGTGTCCATGTTTGCACGCCCTGTCTCTCAACAGGAACACAAACCAACTAGCTCAGCTCTGTTATTGTAGTGCTCATGCTGACTTGTCACTCCTGAAATAATATGATTCGATTCATTACAGGTAACATAAATACATGAAATTTAGAAGCATTTTAATGCATATTGATTTCCATAATGCCTTGACAATTACAGAGCACCTTATTATCTGTGATAAAATATAGAAATGCCTTTTAACAAGCATGGCATGACTCAAGCATATTTCGACCCTTCCCTAATATAAATATATCTCCTAAATACACTGATTATTGCCAAGTAATGTCAAATGTATCATAATTTATTTAATGGAGATTCTACCTGACCTGTTAATTATCCTGGTTCATTTTGTTCAAAATTTGTCGGCATTTTTTTTCAAAAAACTTAGGATGGCATCCATATAACTTGTTACCTACTTTGAAAACAGAGGCTTATTTTGTAATAACAGATAGTAATAGCTTACTGAAGTACTTTCAATGATCTTTTGGCTTTCATCAAGAAGCTGTTATATATTATACTTTCATAAGTAAAACAGCACATCTTTGATGAAGTACTGAGCCTACAGCAAACAATATTGTACTAGCAATTTACTTAATGGTGTGATAAGCTAGCCTGATAAAAACCTAGTCACAGTATACAATTGAATAGGAAATATAATATGAAAAAAAATAGCAAATATTGACATGTCAAAGCGGCTCAAGGTGGTGTTGGTTTCGTGCTAAGAAATGTATGTGCTGTCTTTTATTTTTAGTTAAGAAATATGTGCTGTTGGGCAACTAATAATGTATACATACAAAAAAACAGTGTACTGTTCTGTTACACGAGTGCAAAGGAAAAAACAAACGCTTTTTGGCGAGGGCATGGGATTTTTCATTGTTATATTAATGGCACTAGTGAGCCTCGCACATTACAATAATTAAGCAGAGCGTGTGCTCAAATACCTACCATGACATATGTCATTCTTTCTGCAGTGTGAGTGCACGTGGTATTTGTATAATTCATCTGTGTAATTCTTGGAGGTTTGAGGGGTAGTTGTAGGAGCGGTACGTATTTAGATATTTCTTACAGCAAACATGTTCCCACCATCGTGTATGACATTCGACATTGCAGTACTTCACAAAATATGGGTACATTTTCCAGGCACATCATTTCGCAAATCAGCGTCTGCCAATTGTTCCGAAGGCACTCAGATTTTTTTTCCCACCTAGTTGCTAACCTAGTTAAATGTCCTTCGTTTCACAATATGCCCTGTTTTGGTTTTGTAATTTAAATGTGAAGAAAGAAAAATGGACAAAAAGATGACTTGCCGTAGACAGGAAGCAGATTTGCAACCTTTGAATAACACGTCCGATGCTCTACTAACTGAGCTACCACGGCGGGCATCTTTCAATCCACTTTATGCGATATATATGTGTATTAAACGTGGGAGCGTCAGTCAGTGCCTCAAGTAGCCATGATGGTGAGTGTGGAAAATTTTTGTGTGCCTGTTTGGCATCGCGTAGCCCATGAGCCGGCTTAGCTTGCTCACTACTATCCTTCCTTCCTCCGTGCTCCGTGGCATAAACAAAGAACATACGTCACACGCGTCTTGTGACCTTGAGCACTCTTTTCTTTTTCTTTTTCGAATACGTGACTTTTTCAGTGTGATCGTGCGCGCACGCGTGGACAGGTCACGGCCTCTTGCAGTGATACTGTAATCGGACCACCATACACCACTTCCCTTTTGCGTATTGTATGGATGGCGTATTAACGCGATAGCGTTAGAGAGCTCGTGTCGCAAAAATTCCGCCGTCAGCGTTGGCACCGTTCGACCGTTGGTTGTGAGCGAAAAATTGAGAAAGAAGCAAATAAAATAAAGAATAAAATTTTCGGCAGCACTAAGGATCGAACCGGGGCCGTTCGCGTGGCAAGCAGGTGTCCTATCACAAAACTACGATGTTACTTGCGAGTGTCTTGGAAGAAGAACTCTACATAAATGCCTTGTAGTGGAAGGAGTCTCTTTAATGCATTTGGTTCAACAGGTGTCACGACGAAAACAGGCCCATTCGGCGATTTGTAGGCGCATTTGGGAGGCCATCAAACTACACTGAAAAAGACCGGGATAGTGCAGCCATCGCCGCTAAAAACACACAGGAACTTCCAAACAGCTCGAAAAATGGACAACTATGTCCATCTAGCGGAAAACACACCATGCCTTCCTAGAGGCGTTGATCAAGCAAGCAGCAAACGCTAGATAATGTGCTGCCATCTGTGAGGCATTGTGAGACTCTTTATGCCCTCCTCACGGCAGCCTGGATCGGCGCGCGCCTATCCAAGTGGCCGTGTCCTCCTAGATGGCAAGCGCGTGGCGTGGATCTCGGAGGCTATGCGACTCTTGCTTTAGATCAAAAACCTGTATGTACCACTCGAGCGCGCGCGCTGGTACAATATACTGTGTGCGTGCGTGTGTGTGTGAGAGAGTAACAAAACATATCAATAAGTATGCACTTAGCGGTTGAAGGGCGCACAAGGGGCCGGATTTCGCTATCACGTTCAACTCTTAAAAGCGAAGCTTCAGGGTCCCCCAATTTTTGTATGTGTGGATGCGAAGCGGTGGGGAGATGGTGAATGGCACCCGCAGAAACTCGTCTATGTCGCCTTGAGCATGGTACACCACCATTCAGAACCTCGACTAACGCTGGCAGTGACCATGACTGGATCACTGGTAAACAGCCGTCCCTCGACGCACACGCCAGAGACATCCAACGTGGTCCAGTGCTAACCACAGCATACGCACTCCATCTCACGGAAACGTGGAACGCCGCAAAACCGACGATCGAGGGCTACAGACAAGGCAGACTTGCTCTGCCTCACGGAAACCTGGGAGAGGAAATAGGGGTAGCGGAATGCGCATGCGCAGTAAAGGTGTGGACTCCGCGCTGCTGAGGAAGCGTTTTGTTGACTTCGCCGGCGACTAGGGAGAGAGAAGGGGAGCATAGGAGAGGATAGAGAGGAGAAGGACACGCGCATGCACAGTAAGGGTGGTCACGCCACACACCCGATTGAACTCGGCCATGAACTGCGTCGCATCTAAAGTATTGTAAAGAAGAGGAAGTACTCCAGCGCAGAGGCAGCAGCATCGAGCGTGCAGCAGCGGCTCGAGCTCGGAAATTGCGGCTGGTGCATCGCCTTCCAAGCCTTCTGTTACGACCGGCCCTGGGGAGCCAAGCAGGAAGATGTTGGGGGAGAACCGGTTCTTGACCTGACGGTGTCGTCCACCCCCACCTCCCCATTCGGGTTCCTCCTCGCCGGGAGAGCTCCGGGGTCTGCTGTGCGTTCGTGACCATGTTTGGTAACATTTTAGGGCGCCGTGACCATATATGGACCTCGTGTTGGGATGTGCCACTCCATGTGTTGTGAGGTGTGTTTCCCCCTCTCTCGTGGCCGAGGGGCCGGAGACACCGTATTGGCTGACGATGCGGACGGGGCGCCCAGTGTCAACGGCGCGGCGCTATAAAATGCCGAAGACGTTTTGTATCGCACGCACTCTTCTCTCTTTGGGTCAGTTGACCACTTCTCCACATGTAAATAAATCTCTGTTGTTCGTTCGGGCGCTTCTTCTCGCTGAATTGTTGGACGATGGATCCTGCGACGGGGCCAGCTACCGAAAACGAGACCGGCAGGACCCGGAGTCACAACAACTGGATGGCAGCGGCGGGATGCCGATAACCCCGAAAGCGACCACTGGACGGAGTGAGCCCGAAGTTCAACAACGGGACGACAGGAGAAGGAGGACACGAGCTCATCGACTTCCAGAGGGAATCGAACGGCACTTCTGAGAGAAGCACGACGCCGGAGACATGACTGCGAACTGGGTGAGTGCCGGCTTTCTCTGTTAAATTTTACCAGGCATTTACTCTATGTGTTAAGTAAAAGCTGGTAGAGAGGGGCTGTCTTGGTCATTGTGTTAACAGGTAACTTGCGTCAGGCGGAAATTGTGTGATAGCTTGGTTAAGCTCTTTCTGTCAGTGGCGTCAAGGTTAACAGTGGCAGGGCAGGATTCCGTATAAGAGCTTTTTGAAGCTTTATTTGTAGACTAAGTTAACGGAAAACTTGAGGCAAGGCAGGAACCTAGAGCTGTCGTTGCCGTCAAGGTTAATTAGTTGCAGGACAGGAATCTTTGTGGAACAGAGACAGCGGTACTGGAAGCAGCCATGAATCTGAAATCCCTGCGAAAGTCCATGTTGTTGCTACTTGCAAGGGAGTTGAATCTGGAGGTGTCGGACTCTTAAAGAAAGCCAGAGCTGATAGAGGCGATTCTCGCTTTGGGGGCGGAGGATGACGAGCTGTCAGAATGTGTCGAGGAGATTCAGGAGAGGCAAGCGGCAGAGGCCGAAAGAAAGGCGGCCGAGGCCGAAGGAAAGACGGCGGAGGCCGAAAGGAAAGCGGCAGAAGCCGAGGCAGATAAGATGCGAAAGCACGAGCTTGAAATGAAGCGCCTCGAGCTAGAGATTAGCCATAATAGTAGAGCAGGAGGCAGCGAGGCATCCGGTACAGCAGAGCGGGTCAGGTTCAAAATGACGGACCTAATGAGATCGTACAAGCTAGGGGAGGACATTGGGCTGTTTCTCGTCAACTTTGAGAGAACTTGTGAAAGGCAAGGTTTCAGCCAGAATACGTGGCCTCAACGCTTGTTGTCCCTACTTCCGGGGGAGGCCTCAGAAGTAATCGCGCGCCTCACGAAAGAGGAGGCTGACGAGTACAGTGAGGTAAAGTCGAGCCTTCTCAAGAAATACAGGTTGTCAGCGGAAGGTTTCAGACAAAAATTTCGCAACGCCGTGAAAGAGAACAATGATTCATACCCGGAGTTTGCTTACAAGTTAATGGCCAACATGGGGGAGTGGCTCAAAGAGGCAAAGGCGTATGGGAATCATGACAAGGTGCTCGAGTGTATCGGTCTGGAACAATTCTATCAAAGGTTACCAGAAAAGGTGAGGTTCTGGGTGCAGGATAGACCGGACGTGAACACAGTAACGAAAGCCGCCGAGCTCGCTGAAGAATTCGTTACGCGCCGCGCCCTCGGGGCAAACAGCGAGCCTAAAAGGGAAAAATTCCTACTACCGAATAAGGCGCCGTTTAGAAAACAACCGACAAGTCTCGCACAAAAGGGTGAGGAAAACAATTCATCTAACCATGGGGCGTCGGCAGAGGCAAGCAAAAGGAAATTTGAGGCGAGAAAACCGGCGACTTGTTTCAATTGCCACGAAACAGGGCACTTCGCGAAACATTGCCCGAAAGAAAAGGTGGCCTTTTTATCTATAAATGAAGCCGACGAGAACATGAAGTTGTTAGAGCCCTATATGTACGACCTTACCGTGAACGGCAAGCAGTGTCGGGTTCTTAGAGACTCCGCAGCCACTATGGACGTAGTTCATCCGTCTTTTGTTCAGTCCGGACAGTATTCAGGAGACTGTGCCTGGATTAGACAAGCCGTAGAAGCAAACAGTCAGTGCCTTCCCGTAGCTAAAGTTGTCCTTAAAGGCGCATTTGGAACATTGGAAACAGAAGCCGCGGTATCGCCATATCTACCCCCTCAGTATCCTTACTTATTTTCAAATAAGTCAGATCAAATGCTGAAGGAGAAAGGTCTAACGTTGGGAGAAGGCATAGTGCAGGCACTGACTAGATCAAAGGCATGTGCGCTGGCTGCGAGAGCAACATTAACTGAGGCAAACAAGCCTCAAATCGACAACGGGCCTGGTTGCGAGTTGGACACCACGGAAACAAATCGACTTGTGCGAGAACAGGCTGCAGAAGCCGTAGTCGCGGAGGCAACCATTCCTAAAGGCGACGTTGAACCTCCTCCCGAATTGGAAGGGGTCAATTACGCCTCGTTGACCGAGCAAATAGAGAACGCCATTGCTCCCAAGCCGATTCCTGGTAGTACAGAGGATAGCACAGAGGGTGACACATTCCAGGTACTAGGAACTACAAAAGAGTTGTGTGTCATGCCAACTTCGGATAATTTCAGTCGGCTGCTGCAGGTGAGCCCCGCTTCATTAATAACCGAACAAAAGGGTGACCCAACGCTTAAGCAATTCCAGGACAGTTCGAAAGAGGGAATCGCCAAACGAAATGTGAGATTCCAAGAGAGGAGCGGCATACTCTATCGAAAATATCTAGATAGGCGAGGAGTAGAATTTGACCAGGTAGTCGTACCTCAGGCGTATCGTCGGGATTTGCTTAGTTTGGTGCATGGAGAATCATGGTCAGGCCACTTAGGCGTAAAGAAGACGAAAAATCGTCTCTTACAGGAATACTACTGGCCTGGATGCTTTAAAGATGTAGAGAGGTTTGTAAAATCTTGCGATATGTGTCAGCGAGTGGGTAAGCCGGGACATAAGGCGAAATTTCTAATGAAGCTGGTACCCGTAATCACGGAACCCTTTCGTCGGTTGGTAATTGACACAGTAGGTCCTTTGCCCAAGACAACTTCAGGCTACCGTCACATCCTGACCTTAATCTGCCCAGCTACTAAATTTCCAGAGGCGGTCCCGCTAAAAGAGCTAAGTTCCGTCGAAGTAGTGAACGCACTTCTGTCCGTGTTTGCCCGGGTAGGCTTTCCTGCCGAGATACAATCAGACCAGGGCACCATTTTCACAAGTGCCTTAACGACAACCTTTCTAGAGCGGTGTGGCGTGAAATTATTGCATAGATCAGTCTACCATCCGCAGTCGAACTCGATAGAAAAGCTTCACTCCGTGATGAAGCGAGTGTTAAGAGCCTTATGTTTTGAACGGAAAACTGACTGGGAAATGTGCTTACCTGCAACGATGTTTGCACTAAGAACTGCACCACATGAGACAACAGGGTTTACGCCAGCGGAACTTGTTTATGGCCGCAGACTGCGGTCTCCTCTCCGTATGCTGAGAGAGTCGTGGGAAGGTCAGGGTGATGATCCTGTAGTAGTGGAATATGTCCTCACCTTATTGGATCGTCTAACAACAGCCCAAGAACTGACCGAGAGTGCGATGACCAAAGCACAGCAGAAGGCTAAGCTTTACTACGATCGGACCGCTACAGCACGACACTTTGCTGTAGGAGACAGGGTCATGTTGTTGAGGCCCTCCCAAAAGAATAAGCTTGAAGTGCAATGGGTCGGCCCAGCCGAAATTACTCGAAAATTATCTGACACCAACTATGTGGTAAAATTACCAGGAAGTCGTAAGGCACACCAGGTGTATCATAGCAACTTACTCAAACCCTACAAAGAGAGGGAAGCCATCGTGAACATGACTTTAAGTGTTCCGGAAGAGGTTCCGGCAGAAATCTTTGAATTAGCTCCCGAATCGGACGAAGTCCCGATCGAGAAAAGAGTTGAGGATTTAGTATCAAAGTCACAACTAACAACGAAGCAGAAGCAGGAATTGCGTGGTCTTTTGACCGAGTTTCAGGACAGATTTGTAAGCGAGCCAGGCCGGACATCCGTCCTCACTCATGACATAGAGCTTACCTCGTCGGAACCGGTAAGATCTAAGACGTATCGGGTGTCACCTCGCCGGCTTGAGCTAATAAAAGCAGAGGTTAACAGGATGCTGGAATTGGGTGTGATTGAGCCGTGTGAAAGTGATTACACTTCCCCGTTAATTCTCGTGGAGGTACCCGGCAAAGATCCGCGTCCTTGCGTAGACTATCGTAAGTTAAACCTCATCACCAAGGATCAGACATACCCGATTCCCCACATTGAGGAACGCGTCGAGAGGGTAAGCAGCGCGCAATTTATCTCAACGCTAGACCTAGTGAGAGGTTACTGGCAGGTGCCGCTCACCGAGAGGGCGAGCCGGTATGCTGCATTTATTTCACCATTGGGGACATTCCGCCCTAAAGTGTTGAGTTTCGGCCTAAAGAACGCGCCTTACTGTTTTTCCAACTTAATGGATAAGGTTTTGCGTGGTCAAGAGGACTTCGCATTGCCTTACTTGGACGACGTCGCCGTGTTTTCCTCGTCCTGGCCAGAACACTTGACGCATTTGAGAGCAGTACTGACACGCCTACGCGAAGCAGGTTTAACGGTAAAGGCGCCCAAGTGTCAGCTAGCACAAGCAGAGGTACTCTATCTCGGGCATGTTATCGGTCGAGGGCATCGCCGTCCCTCTGAAATGAAAGTGGCAGCTATCCGAGACTTTCCCCAGCCCCGAACGAAAACCGATATTCGGGCTTTTCTTGGAATAGCTGGTTACTATCGTAAGTACATCCCTAGATATTCCGACATTGCCAGCACTCTTACTGACGCGTTGCGCAAAACCGAGCCCCAAATGGTCGACTGGGATGAGGAGAAAGAAAAGGCTTTCCGCGTTTTGAAAGCGGCCTTGTCGAGCCAACCTTTGCTTAGTTCACCGGACTACTCGAGGCCTTTCATAGTCCAATGCGACGCTAGTGATAGAGGCATGGGGGCAGTTCTTAGTCAAAGGGATGAGGGGGATCAAGAGCATCCCGTCCTCTATGTTGGCCGGAAACTCACCCTTCGCGAGCAGGTTTACAGCGCTAGCGAAAAGGAATGTGCGTGCTTGGTTTGGGCAGTCCAGAAACTGGCTTGTTATATTGCCAAAAGCAAGTTCATTGTGGAAGTGGACCACTGTCCTCTCACCTGGCTACAGACCATGTCCTCTAAGAACGGCTGCCTGCTGCGTTGGAGCCTCGTTTTGCAATAATATACGTTTGAAATACGCCACAAAAAGGGTGTACTCCATGGCAACGCTGATGGCTTAAGTCGATGCTCCTGACGCGAGAGGATGTCTCGAGAACTCTGGCATTTTTTTCCTGACCTAGACAAGAGCTAGTGATTGTTTTTTTACTCTTTCAGGTGCACTTGTTTGAAAACGTTGAAGACACGGCTATCCAGGGTTTCGGGTTCGGTGTGCTTCCAGTGTTGTTGTTTTGTGTCACCTTAAAGTGTGAGTAACATTTTGAATAAATTGTGTATTTCCTTTAATATCAGTTAAAGGGGAAAATTGCCTGGTGGAGTTTGGCGGAATTGTCCGGCGCTCACCGGCTGAGTAGTTGTGTTTTCATGTGCGTATGTGATGTCTGTTGAGCCCTCAATGAAGCAGGTGTTGCCCTCTACTTCATCAAAGACGGTCGTCACCAAACCGACTGCCGGCGCTGATCTCTCCGGACAGTGGCTGCAAACCTCAGCCCATCGAGATCTTCACCCCCCCCCCCCGCGCGAGAGACAGTTACGACCGGCCCTGGGGAGCCAAGCAGGAAGAGGTTGGGGGAGAACCGGTTCTTGACCTGACGGTGTCGTCCACCCCCACCTCCCCATTCGGGTTCCTCCTCGCCGGGAGAGCTCCGGGGTCTGCTGTGCGTTCGTGACCATGTTTGGTAACATTTTAGGGCGCCGTGACCATATATGGACCTCGTGTTGGGATGTGCCACTCCATGTGTTGTGAGGTGTGTTTCCCCCCTCTCTCGTGGCCGAGGGGCCGGAGACACCGTATTGGCTGACGATGCGGACGGGGCGCCCAGTGTCAACGGCGCGGCGCTATAAAATGCCGAAGACGTTTTGTATCGCACGCACTCTTCTCTCTTTGGGTCAGTTGACCACTTCTCCACATGTAAATAAATCTCTGTTGTTCGTTCGGGCGCTTCTTCTCGCTGAATTGTTGGACGATGGATCCTGCGACGGGGCCAGCTACCGAAAACGAGACCGGCAGGACCCGGAGTCACAACACTTCCAAGCATCAACCTTTCTGCTCCATAAATCTCCTTTATAATTTGTGGAGCCGTGCCGGGTACCATCCCTTACACCTTCCCGCTACCATCCTGGAACTCCGTTCTCGACGACTACCTTCTGCTATGCCGGACGCCGATCAGCAGACTCTTCCATCTCTTCCGGCCACCTGTCCAGGCAGTGTTCCTCAGCGGGAGCCTCCAATCTTCAATGGAACAGATGACAACGACGTTGAAGATTGGCTCTCGACTTTAGAACGGGTGAGCGCTTTAAACAGATGGACAGACGCGGACAAGTTGACACGCGTGTCGTTCTACCTCGCGGGTGTAGCCAACCCTTGGCTTAGAAACCACGAGCCAGACATCCGAACGTGGCCGCAATTTAAAACTTCGATTGTAGCAGTCTTCAATCGACCTGCCGTCCGAAAATTTCGTGCCGAGCAACGTTTACGCACACGCGCACAAGAAACAAGTGAAACCTTCTCTAGTTACATAGAAGACGTCGTCGATTTGTGCAGACGCGTGAACGCCGCAATGACGGAAGCTGAAAAATATAAGCACATCCTCAAAGGGATTGACGACGACGCTTTTCAAATACTCTTGGCGAAAAGGCCGACCCCTGTTAACGACGTAATTAGCCTCTGCCAAAGCTACGATGAATTGCGGAAGCAGCGAGCTCTGACAAGACGTCCTCCAGCGCACGATTTGGCATCGCTGTCTAGTGTGATCAGTGGCCATGACCAAGCGTCACTAATAGCCGAATTAAAAGCATTTGTCCGCGAAGAAGTCGCACGACAGCTTTCCTTGGTGCCTTTCACACCAGAACCTACCACAACTTTACCATCGTCTCTACGTGGCTTCATTCAAGGAGAGGTCGCCGAGGCCTTACCAGCTGCTCGCAAGCCTAATCTTGTGGCTGCTCCTCTCACCTACGCCGCGGCTGCAGCCATGCCAACTCGCAAGGCGCCTGCGCCTCCATTCCAGCTTCGCGCGAGCTATCCCCCAGCTCCAGTTCACTGGACCAGCACTAACACCGCCAACCCGTGGCGAACCCTCGACAATCGCCCGATATGTTACGCTTGTCGATACCCTGGACACGTCGCAAGGTATTGCCGCCGCCGGACGCATATCACCAATGAAAACCGCCGTGAGCCTTTCTTTCCGCTTGACTCCAACGCGCGATACGGTTCCTCCACTCCAATGCCAGCCCGCTACCAGGACGACCACCGCCCTCGGTCGGGACGTCTTCGCTCGCCCTCTCCACGCTGCCGCTCGCCTTCTCCTATGCGTCGACGGCCCGCGCCTAACGAGGAGGAAAACTAGACGACGCAGTTCCTGAGGCAAGAACTGCGCAAGTTTCGGTTTGCCCAGGTCCTCATTTGTCACCAACCAATGTTATTGATGTGTTCGTCGAAAATATCCCTACTGTCGCTCTTGTAGATACCAGGGCAGCTGTTTCTGTTATAGATGCTGGATTTTGCCGCTCAATTCGTAAGGTTAGGACGCCTTTCTCCGGATTATCGCTTCGCACAGTCAGTGCTCAACCCTTTCAACCGACCGCAGTATGTACAGCCCGCGTGACAATTCAGGACGTTCTGTATACGATAGAGTTTATGGTTCTTTCATCGTGCTCCCATAATATTATCTTAAGATGGGACTTTTTGTTGCGTCATAACGCCGTAATCGACTGTGCTAGGGCTGAGGTTGAATTTTGCTCACTGGATGACCAAGCGTCCGTCGACACCCAGTCTGCCGCTAAACTTGTCGTTAGCGATGACACATACATACCTCTATGCTCTTTTGCGTTCGTGTCAGTTTCATGCAGCGCCATATCCGACGGCACGGTCTTCTTCACACCATCTCCAATATTCGTCGCCCGAAGAGGCCTCCCCCTGCCTTTTGCTGCTCTCGACCTTGTAGAAGGCTCAACCACAATGCCAATTCATAATCATGAGTCGTCGTCTTTATCCCTACTTTGTCACGAGTGCCTTGGCCACGTCGAGACAATCAGTTCTTCCAGAATTATATCCCTCCCCGATGAGGTGCCTTCTACCTCCGTCTGTGAACTGGCTGTCGTCTCAGCGGCTGACTCAACGTCGGCGAACATATTTCAACCATTCATCGCTGCAGATTTGACATCTTCGCAGCGTTCACAACTCCTCACCATTATTGAGAGCTACCGCCATTCTTTCGACGTTGAATAAACATCTCTCGGCCGTGCCTTAGCAGTAGAACACCACATCGACACTGGGTCCAACTCACCGCTGCGACAACGACCATATCGCGTGTCCGCTACAGAACGCCGCGTCATTGCTGACCAAGTAGACGACATGCTTCGCAGAGGCGTCATTCGACCTTCACAGAGCCCATGGGCGTCTCCGTTGGTCCTCGTCAAAAAGAAAGACGGTTCTATTCGTTTCTGTGTCAATTACCGGCGATTGAACAAGATCACGCTGAAGAATGTCTATCCACTACCACGCATTGACGATGCTTTGGACAGTTTACAGGGTGCCGAGTTCTTTTCCTCGTTAGACTTGCGGTCAGGCTACTGGCAGGTGCCTATGGCGGAGGCCGATCGCCCCAAAACCACTTTTGTCACGCCAGACGGCTTATATGAATTCACCGTAGTGCCCTTCGGACTTTGCAATGTACCTGCAACGTTCGAACGAATGATGGACATCTTGCGTGGATTAAAATGGAAGATATGCTTGTGTTACCTCGATGATATCGTGGTCTTCGCCCCTAACTTTGACACACGCTTACGTGCCTTCAGCACGTCCTTACTTGCTTGACCAACGCTGGTTTGCAATGAAACCTCAAAAAATGTCGATTTGCCATGCGTCAACTGAACATTTTGGGCCACGTTGTTTCCAAGGAAGGCATCCTCCCAGATCCCGAGAAATTGCGAGCTGTTACGGCGTTTCCTAAACCTGCCACCATCAAAGAACTTCGAAGTTTAAACGGCTTGTGTTCGTATTTCCGGCGATTCGTCCGAAACTTCGCGTCTATTATATCACCTCTCACGCAACTTCTCAGCAACTGTAAAGACCTCTTATCGTGGTCCCCTGCCTGCGACGAGGCTTTCACCACCTTGCGACGGCTTCTCACGACGCCACCCATCCTACGCCATTTAGATCATGAAGCTCCAACTGAAATCCACACCGACGCCAGTGGTGTAGGCCTGGGTGCTGTGCTCGCACAGCGTAAACCGGAGCATCGGGAATACGTCGTGGCATACGCTAGTCGCACACTTACCAAGGGTGAGAGCAACTACGCGTCACAGAAAAGGAGTGCTTGGCCATTGTGTGGGCCCTTGGAAAGTTTCGCCCATATCTATATGGTCGTTCTTTTGACATCGTGACCGACCACCACGCGCTGTGCTGGCTTTCGACGTTAAAAGACCCATCCGGCCGCCTCGCTCTCTGGGCGTTGAAAATTCAAGATTATGACATACGCGTGGTTTATCGGTCAGGACGGAAGCATGCTGACGCCTACGCCCTTTCCCGTTCCCCCTTGTCCCAGAATGCCACGGCTGACTCCGCTTGCGATTCCACATTGTCATCGCTTGACTTTGACACCATTGCTATCGAACAACGCAATGACCCGTGGACTGCGTCTCTCCTCAATCATCTTTCCGACACTTCTGAACTCCCAAAGACGCGAACGCTCCAGTGCCAAGTTCCACACTTCTCGATACGTGACACGCTTCTCTATCGACGCAACTACGCACCAGAGGGACGCAAGTGGCTGCTCGTCGTTCCACGAACCCTGAGGTCCCAGATTTGTTTCTCTTTCCACGCTGACCCACAATGTGGTCACGCAGGAGTCTTCAAGACCTACGAAAGGCTCCGACATTGCTACTACTGGCGTGGTATGTATACCTTCGTCCGCAACTTCGTCCACTCTTGTGCCGAATGTCAGCGCCGAAAATCTCCACCACACGCCTCCGCCGGTGAACTGCAGCCTTAACCATGCCCTTCCCGACCCTTCGAACGGGTTGGAATAGATATTTATGGGCCACTTCCATTGACTCCGACTGGCAACAGGTGGATAATAGTTGATATCGACCACCTAACGCGCTATGCTGAGACCGCTGCTCTTCAAACGGCTACAGCACAGAAGGTTGCCACTTTCCTACTGCGTCATTTTGTGTTGCGTCATGGAGGCCCTCAAGAACTCCTCTGTAACCTAGGCCGCGCCTTCTTGTCCGAGGTCATTGAAAAATTGCTCGCTGAGTGTGCTATTGTACATCGCACATGTACCGCTTACCACCCTCAAACCAATGGGGCTACCGAGCGCTTTAATCGTACTCTCGGTGACATGCTATCTATGTATGTTACGCCTGATCACTCTAACTGGGACTTAGTCCTCCCATTCATTACATACGCCTATAATACGGCAACGCAAGCGACAACAGGCTTCTCCCCTTTTTACCTCCTCTCCGGCCGTCACCCCTCCCACACCATTGACACCATTCTGCCCTATCGACCGGACGCGTCCGAGTGCCTACCGATCTTGGACGCCGCCAGACACGCAGAAGAATGTCGCCAGTTAGCTCGTCGCTGTACCTGCGATGACTAAAACAGGCAAAAAGCAATTCATGATGCCCAGACCTCAACTACCGTTTTTCTTTCGGGTGCTCTTGTGTGGCTGTCAGTGCCGCATCGCACACCTGGGCTCTCTTCCAAACTTCTGCCAACGTACGATGAGCCATATCGTATTCTCGAACAAACTTCGCCAGTAAACTACCTCGTTGAGCCTCTTACGCCACCATCAGACTTGCGACGTCGCAACCGCGAGGTTGTACACGTCCAGAGGCTCAAGCAGTACCACGGTTCAACGCCGCCTGGATGGCTCCTTTTTTTCTCCGTGGGGCCATTGTAAAGAAGAGGAAGTACTCCGGCGCAGAGGCAGCAGCATCGAGCGTGCAGCAGCGGCTCGAGCTCGGAAATTGCGGCTGGTGCATCGCCTTCCAAGCCTTCCAAGCATCAACCTTTCTGCTCAATAAATCTCCTTTATAGTAATACCCCCTAGCCCCGCCCCGCGCATCACTCAATTAAGTCCTTCACGGTGGACCAATCGTTAAGGTGCTCAGCTGCTGACCCGAAGGTCGCGGGTTTGATCCCGGCCGTGGCGGTCGCATTTCGATGCAGGCGAAATAGTAGAGGCCCATGTACTGTACTATGTCAGTGGATGTCAAAGAAATACAAGACGACCGAAATTTCCGGAGCCCTCCACTACGGCGTCACTCACAATCATGTCGTAGTCACGGTTTTGGAACTCCTCGAAGGAAACCCCGATGGGATGCGAAGCAGCAGCGGTGCGCACGGCGTTGACCCCATTGAAACAGGCGTCGACGCGGGTGCTGCATGAATGGTTCACAGCGAAACTCGGTGTAGCGTTTACTCGTGGAAACGTTTGTTTGCCACCCTGCTAGCCGTTTGCATTGGCAGGCCGCGTCCGTATGGCTGTTGCGGACGCGCAACTCGACGTGCGGTCGAGCGTTGCGGGTGGTGGAGAGGGTGAAGCGATAGAAAAGAGTGTTGCGAGCTGGCAGCTGGTGGAGGAGCCAGCAGCTGCTGCGGTTGAGGGAGAGAGTGACGTCAAAGCGCAGCTGCGACTTGACCTACTTGGCGTCGTTCCACAACTGCGGCTAGGGGAGCACATTGTGGCTCGTTGGCACGGAGACACGGATGGACAGTGTTACACAGGCTAGTCAAAGAGCTGCTTCGCATTTAAAAAAATAAAAAAAACGTCTACAGGCCTGAAGAAAGCGAAGTCAGGTGGGTCGGATAAAACCCCTATGGTGCATTGGAATGAGGTGGGACGTCAGTGGGATGGTTCTCTGTCGTGGCTCGCGGCAGGTGCTCGAGTGTGGAAGGGTTGACGTTTGGAGAACACCCAGCGACGTTGTATATGTCAATGAGTGTGTTGACGTAACAAGTATTGACAAACTCTGTACTGATGAATAAGAAACAGATGTTACAAAATGACAACAGGAATGGGATGATAACTAGAAATATGAAGAAGTGCAGCTATGCCTCTGCCACCCGATCTTGTTGGCTTAACGTACATGGATGTCAGCGACATGAATCATGAATTGCGGGAGCATTAAAGAGGTGTGTGTTGTTTGTGTAATTGTCGCAGTGCAGTGTAATGTGCAAAAGAGGTGAGCGGTTGCTATGGGATGCTGTGAGAATTAAGTGAAAGGTCGCTTGCTGGATTTCGGGCCGACCGGTCGGGCGCTTGCGATTTCCGGCGTCAGCGTGGCTCTGGCCGACTGGGCTCGTCCTACGTCACCTCCTGCCGCCGACGACCTTCCACCTCCGACGACAGTGCAGCTCTGACTTACTGGACTTGCTCTACGCCATCCACCGACGCCGAAAGGAGCTCTCGCAGGTGCGCCCCGTCCTCGGACTACAGTGACCGTGCTCCCATCTTTCCTATCTCTTCTATCCCCTCATTTTGTCGTCGCTCGCTCTGGCTCACCACCTCACGTCTCTTCCTCTCTTCTCCTTCTTCGGCCTTCCTACATCTTTACTCCTATCCTTTTTTTTATCCCTCCTCACCCCCATCCCTCGTGAGCTACTGTGGCGGTGTCGCTCACTGAAGCAGACAATAACGGGGCTCACTTTTTTCTTCTTTTCTCTTTTAAGAATCACTTCAACCAAGTGAAAGCTCCGGAAAGAAGGTGGAGCAGGAAATGAAAGGCAGAGAAATATGGATGTCGGCATCGTTGAGAACGGGGGTTTGGGTGTGAAGAAATCAGGTGATTAAGTTGTGGGGGTGAAACAATCACAGCGGAATGCTTAATACGTGTGACAAGTTGAAGTAATAACGCGCAGCACAGTTTGGAATAGGGAAAGCGAGATATACTATTCATCGCCGTCCCGCAAGCTGGGTTTGCCGCCAGAGCCCAAGAGCTTCTAGCCGCCATCTAGGCGAGGTTGGCCCACCCCACTGATCTGCCGGAAAACAAAATGAAATTCATTTTTCTCTCTCTCCGACTCACCAAGGACGACAACTGCATGTAGGAAGCGTCGCAAACGGGGGTTCGAGTGCGTGGACTCTGAATCCACTAACACTGTCACTAAATGTAAACGCGCACACGGCTTCCATCTAACCACTACGAAAGAACAAGAAACCGTCGAACGGGGTACCTATTGAGCCAGTGAGAAGCCTGCAGCGTGATATACTGCTATCGACTGGTTCCAACCGGTTCCTTCTCAATCAGACAGAAAAACACAGTCAGCACACCACCGACATCGTCTTCGAAGGGCAGCTTTGTTAGAAGGTTAAACAACCTTGTTGACTTCCCGCTTTAATTCCCGAGTAGTCCGCCTAGCACACCATAGGAAGGAGTTCAGGTAAGTTGAAATACATGGGGTTCTTCGTGCGCCAACACCGCACAGTCCTCGGGTCTCGAGCATTTCGCCGCCATCGAAATGCGATCGCTGCGGCCGTGATCGAATCCGCGTCATCCAGGTCAGCAGCTGATTACCGCGGCGGTGTTGTCGCGCGAGAATCGTAGCGCAGCCGCTTGACGAAATCATCGTAGGGAACCCGTCCGGTAATGGGTACCATGCCGTTGTCTTTCCCTCACTGCCTGGATATTCGGCAAAGGACGAAACAGGTTCATCAACTCTTGTCCAGCTGTGCCTCGAGCACTGGTCACACTCAATTTCATAGATCAGACTGCGTACTTACATTCACAAAGGAACATGTGATGTAGGCAAGTTCGACAACTGTAGGGTTATCCAAATGTTCGAAATACTTAATACGAAAAACCAGCCCCTGCTGTTCCAGTCGTGTTCGATTTGAGTATTCACTATTTCGAGCCGCCGAATATTCGTTTCTATCAGAAAAATCAGAAAGAAAGACGTAAATGTGCATCTAAGGAGTTCGAAACAATTCTGTTACATGATAGCTTCGGTTCTTCCTCATGGAACCAGTTTTTCTATGAGAGAACGCAGGGTACAGATAACATAGGCTTAATAATTTCAAGTCATTCTGTAAGCGCGCTCAAATTTCCGGATGCGTGTTTGTACAAATTCGTCGCCCATTTGTAGATCTGCCTCGCCTCACGATCTTCGCTTCTTTTCAATAAAAAATATTTGGCATGCCGATATCGCACTTCTCTTCAGCTGGTAACATGCTATTCAGTTGTTTCAGTACTATATAGCAGGCTGTGACGCCTACAAGACCATGCGAAGTAGTTGTTTAAGTTGTATAAGCGGTGGGACAAACCTTTTTGGTATGGGTTACAAAGAAAACAATCGGAGGTGATATCGTGAACAGCCGAATATGGCAAGAGATTACAATGTTCGATGAGGCCAGGGAATTGCACGTAACAGATGGAACCACTCCATGATTATGTCATGCCTATAGTTCCCCTACACTGTAATACACTAGATTACTGATGCTTGCGCTGCAAATTTTTGTAGTGCAGAAGGGCTGCATATATTGTATTCACTGTTCTTTCAGGTTGTCTGTCCTTTCAACGCCTACTGGGAATATTTTGCTCACAGGTAATGATGACATGTACTAAAACGTGTCCATTCATCCTTTGAAGGGTCCTTCCAGTTCTGTGGAGATGTGGCTGACACCTTTCACATAGTCTGGGCGTACCAATCAAACCCATCTATCTCCCCAACCCCTAGAGAGAGGACTGGGAGGCGCCCCTGCTCGGCTGTCAAGAACCGAAGGCCCAAAAGGCTCTGGTTCAACGGATGCGGGCGGCGTTGCTTGCTAATGGAGCTCCGGAATAAGGGTTCTACTTAGTGCTGTGAGGAGAGGAGGCCAATACGGCCCCAATCCAATCACCTCTCTGCAACCATTTAAGGATTAAATGTTTTGACCACCTCCTACGCAGTTATTCGGCGCCATTATTAACATCACTTGATAGATTATCACAAAATGAGCTGCCAGGAAGCGTGTGGCAATTGAAGTTCCTTCGAAATTCGCTGTCGAAGTCGCAACTATATTCCTGTTCTAGTATCAATAGCTCTCCGGTTTCCGAACCTCTGACAGTTACTCCGTCCTTATACCAAGGTGACATTCCCGCGTTCGTTTGAATTTGAGAGGGGTACTCGATGGTGAAGGGAAAGGTCCCAACTTTCCCGTGTTTCGGCAGCACTGCGATCGATGGCGCTATAGTTGCTGATGGCAGATATATGAGCAATAGTTGCCGCCCGATTTCACAGGAAATACCTACAAGAGCTTTATAAGCATCGACAGCGATACGAAATAGTTAGCAGAAACAGCACTCGATAGCAAGAAAAGAAGGGAACCCAAATATTTAACAATATTTATGAAATAGAGAAAGAGAGCTGAAGGGCAACATTTTACGATAATTTAGAGGGTAGTGTATTACTGTACAAAGACAGGTAAGATGAAGTTGACTTGTACTTGAAGATGCGCGAAAAGACAGCCACAGAAGAAAGGCAGAAAACATGGGACGACGCTCTGCTATACCTGAAATTTTTGTTCAGAATGCACACTTATATAACAAGATCCCTGTTATTCCCCACCATGACGATAGATAACAGAGTGTTATCTAAACCAGCGCGTCATCTGCTGGCACGTGTCGTTGTAGGAACCGCATCTCTGTTTCACATAAACTGATAGATGTGTACTTAACGCACCTCGAAACTTCATCCCGGCTGATATGAAAGACCTCGGTGATTCCCCTCTCAGTTCCCCGGGCCGCCTGTAAATCACTGAGGTCTCTTTGAACAGAGGCCTGCATCCACTCTTCAGCCCGTGTGCTGGACGTATTCCCGGGCCAAGGACTGAAGCTACTTCTAAACTATCACTCAGGACCTTCCCGACTGGTTAAGAAAGGCATATCCTGAAAAGCTGAAATCCGCACTCGACAAATCACGCGTGCACCAAATGAGCACTAGTTTTGATACACAGCTCTAAAGAAGGAGGGAAACGAGATTGCCATATGGTGTCATCACTGCCACGGGTGAAAAATTAAGAAGAGCCATCAAGCTGAAGGTGAACGAACACTTCCTTGTCGCCTCTCATGCAGGACGTCGAAAGAGTGGACACGATCACGGTCTTATAGGCTTAAATACCGTACGTCCACTAGTCATCACCAACCTCGCGAAATTAAGCTCGAGATATTTGATATCAGCATTGTGGTTTTTGCTATTCAAAAGATGGGGCACATTTGCTCCGCCATCAGCATGTGTGCTAAAGGTCCGTCAAGAAACGCCAAGGCATGCAACGTGAGACGCACCAAGTCTTTTAAAGCTAGATTCACACGTGAGGGCAGAATCTCGCTGCTCCACGGACCAAATAGTTACGTGATTAGTTTAATCCAGTTCAGCAGCGCAGACGTCGCATGCACACAGCCGGACACGCTCGCGGAATCCTCGTGCACACTCTCGACTCCTATGCGCTTATGCGAGAAAAAACCGCTCACCTCTTCCACTGTCACACGAAATACATTCAGTCACTGCCGCAAAACTAAGACACGAGGCTTTTAAGCTGGCAGCCTGCTTCCTAGCCACGCCAATCCGACCAATGCTGACAGAATTGATGCTGAATCCTCTCGATCGAGGGCAGACGACCGTCCAACGCATGGATCTAAATAGCGGCGACGTATTTCCATGTGTGCCGCAAGCGGAGAAGAGCGAGGACGGCAAGTTTCGATGACACGTACGCCCCGTGATGCGCCGTTCACTGCGAAAATTACTCCTCCATTCCCTCGTATGAATCCACCTTGCGCAGCAGGTGTCGTATATATAATGGTCTACGTCGGGCAGATCCTCGATTGGCCGGCTTTTCACACACTTGGTCATGCACCAAGCAAGGAGTGTAATAAGAGTAGATGCAGGCCTCTGTCCGAATAGACCATAGTGGTTTACACGTACTGTGGGAAAACTCAGGGGGAAATCACAAAGGCCTTTCATATCAGCCGGGAAAATTTGAGGTGCATAAAGTACCCCTCCATCAGTTTACATGAAACAGAAATAGGGTTCCTACAACGACATGTGCCAGCAGCTGATTGATTTGTGGGGTTTAACGTCCCAAAACCACCATATGATTATGAGAGACGCCGTAGTGGAGGGCTCCGGAAATTTTGACCACCTCGAGTTCTTTAACGTGCACCCAAATCTGAGTACACGGGCCTACAACATTTCCGCCTCCATCGGAAATGCAGCCGCCACAGCCGGGATTTCATCCCGCGACCTGCGGGTCAGCAGATGTGCCAGCAGCTGACAAGCTGATTTGGTAAGTCTGCTATCGGTCGTCATGGCGGAAGATCATTGAGATCACGTTGTACAAATGTGCATTATAAATTAAAAAAATCACTTAGTTGCGTGTCATGCCGTGTTTCCTGTCTTTGTTCTGTTGTGATTGTCTTTCACGTAGTTTCAAACTTGAATATGAATCAACTTGCCCAACTGTCAATCGGGCTGCAAGTTGACTTGTGTAAATAGTGGTGAAATCATCTAGAAAAGACCTTACACGTTTTATTCTAATGCCAAAGTGTATCGAAAAATCTGGTCGCGTATGGCTTGGACAAGACGTTCTTTATGGAATGTTAAACCTGAATTATACTGCACTTTAAAAAAAAAAAAGAGGGAGCGTGAATGGAGCAAAGGGTACCGTTTCTCTTTCGGCACAGCGACTTCCTCCCTTTCGGGCACCTTACCCGTCACGCCTTCTCACGGCAAGGACCAAAGGAGCAAAGTTTCTCCTGCGTGATGTAAGGCTGCATTAGTGTACTGTAAAATAAGTGTACGGGACATCACCATGATAAGCTTATTATGCTGGGCCTGGCTGCTCATCTTGCACTCCAAAGGAGCTTTCTGATTGCTGGCTAACTGGCACCCGTGAACTATGGGGGCTTCAGCTATATTGAAGGACAGCTGCTTTTATATGCCGCAGTTCTTTAACTTGCTTACACACATATCGTCAGCTTGTTCTTTATTTTTTAACAGCAACATGATGTCTTAATTTCTTTCGACTTGTAAATTCACCTTTAGCTAGCCAAGTTGCACGTGATCAGACTTAATTTTTACTCTTGCATATGTTGTACACTACAGAGGTCTTCTGTGCTCAATTTTTCGTAATTTCTCCTTGTAAATAAGCTTTCAGCTCACTTCGTTTTCCATGGAATGTATTGTTTTGAAAGTGACAAACTTTTTCAACATTCTGTATCCCCCATTTAGGATGGCAAAAACAAAAAAATATTACATAATAAACTATTTCACTCATACGGCAGCAAAAAAGCAAAAGCATCATTTAGGCTGCCAGTTACTAAGCGCCATACTTTGCTTATTAAAAAGCTAATCGGCAGAAATTTTTATGGGAAAGTATTTATTCCTATAAGCGCAAAAAAACCTCACAGAAACAACTGATTCGGGTTATTTTTGGGCTACTTCCAATTTATCCATTTGGATAAATTTGGGCTACTGCGAAGTCTATTTTGGCTGCTTGGGGTTTGCGCAATCTGGTAACCCTGGTCTACAGTTTGGACGCACATTTCGTATCCTGTGACCCCGTAAATGCGTGGATAACGTCGCCACACTATGTGAATCTTCGATAAATGAACACAGCAAGCCTAGCATTCAGTGTCCGGGTGAGAACTCTGCAGTATCCGTCAATGCTGTCTCGCTGGCCGAACGAAACATACGAGTTCCATCGTTCTGTTTTGCGATGTTTTCATCACCACAGGTCCTTCTGCTTGGTTGTATTGCCATTTACTTCGATATCAAGCTCAGCGAACAGTTTTTTTGTGTTTGTCAGTGCCGTGTACTCCTTATCAGTCGACAATCGGTGCATTCGCTAGGCCTATTCGCTTCGCTAACTGGGGGTCAGCCATCTTGAATCTGATGAGGAGAAACGGTTTCTCCGTGGCAAAAGAGAGGAAAGTTTCTCCATTTAAAGACTAACATTGAGCCATCGCCGTTTCTCCCCAAATGGAGAGAGCATCACTCCATTTTTAAGAGGGATAAGTGCATCTATACCCAAAAGGGGGCGGATGTGCGCTGCCCCCCCCCCCCGCACAGACACACACTTTTGAGGGCGGTCACTGTCGATAGCACCATGGCAAACAAACAACTAAAGGTGGTTGAAAGCTGTCAGTCACAAATGACTGAGCCGTAGTTCATCATCTTCGGCACCATCATAATCAACTGTGTTCCGCTACTCTTTTGTCTGCTCAAGCTCCGATCTTGATGGTGATGATAAAGCTGTCAAGTGTGTCAGAATGCCGGCGCTACAGCCAGTATCGAACTCGAGACCTCACGTTCAGCAGCGCAAAACGCCATAATGCTACGTGATGGGTTTGTTGCGATGGAAGTGCACGTTTATCACTTGTGCCAATCGTCTTTACATGCGCCAAAGTAAGCGCCTGGTATGATTATGTAAGAATGATGGTATCACGGCTAATTCTGTTCTCGTATTGATAACGGTAGCAAGCCGGCTCACTGCTGAATAGAATCAGTGTGTGTGCGTGTGTAGCGGCGAGTCGCGAGTGTTCTTTTCGTGTGACACGCCGACGTAATGATACCGCCGACC
Source organism: Rhipicephalus microplus (assembly GCF_043290135.1). NCBI lineage: Eukaryota > Metazoa > Arthropoda > Arachnida > Ixodida > Ixodidae > Rhipicephalus > Rhipicephalus microplus. The sequence goes on along the minus strand of NC_134710.1, from coordinate 150,607,268 downwards.
ATCTAGGACCCGAGTTCTGACAAAGTGGTTGCCCCAAGGTGCCTTCGAGTTCCTGCGGTGAAAGTCACAACACTACATGACAATAACTTCTTCCAGTAAAGGCCAATAATTTGCTATGACAAGACGGTAATCCTCAGTACAGCTTTAACAATTTATCTTGTCATCGCTAAAGCGGGTATGCGTGCATTGTTTGTATTTATATGATCAATTTTGTTTATTTCCCCAAAGCTGACCTGCGCATCCTTTGTTGCACATTGTATTGGACCGGCCGCTAGCAACTTTAGGCTATCGGTTCAAATTGTCCTTGTATTTTCATTATTTTTTTCATGAAAATAAAGTTCCCTTGGTTTACTGACTGATTGATAATTTATTCCTGAACTTCACAAAGTGCTTCAAATAGTCTCATAACCAGCGAGACAGCACACAAGAGCTCAAGCACAAGTAATACTTTATTGTGGATACAGAAACAGGTATGAAGTAGGTATGAGCGACAGTTTTGGTATTCAAGAGCATCAACAAGAGTCATACGTGAGATTGCAGCATGGCGCAGAGATCATACTAATTCAGGCCAGTTCGAAGGCACTTTCGTGCAGGGTTCATAAATGACTTCGGCCTGCAGCGGAAAGCTTCGGCAAAGTGCGGCGTGTTCCGCAGAGGCCCATTGACGCGGAACCAGGCTGGGCTCTTGAAGCCGTTGACCGCGTTCCAACGCTTAAGCCTAGGTGTGAAGTTCTCACACAGGCTGGAGGCGTAGTACACAAAGAAGAGCCGTGGTGCGTCCAGAACATCCTTTTTGCTGATGCCCATGCGCAGTGTTGTGTCCGTCTGGCGTAAGTAAAACATGAAAGCCTCGTACGCTAGCGGTATGGCTAGTCCGTCCCACAGGTCTTGCAGTGGCCAGCTTCCATTGCCAGGGCTTGAGGATTTGCGTAGCCAGGACATGTGGTCGTAGTCATGTGTGAGGCATTTGCGCGCGCTGGTGAAACTTCGTACAAACTTCCGCTGGTGTCTACGTCCCTGGTCGAACGCCAGTGTCCACGCATGCAGCACGTTGAAGAGGCGGCCATAAATTCGGGGAGCGATCCTGGCTATTTGAAGGGCCCCGGTAGTCGTGTCGTTGTAGACATTCAAGTTGAACGTGGCCGGCGGAATTTCTAGCCTCTGGTACGGATAGGGCACCTTGGGTTCGCTACTCAGAAAGCCACCCTGCCACGTCCACGGAAGCCCTCGTTGCGACGAGGTTGTCAGCCACTGATGCATAGTGGAGGACGTAGACACGCTGCTATCCTGGTAGGCCTCGCGAGCGTACTGGAATCGTACTGAGTCGTTCAAAAGCATGGTCGGGAACAGTGGCTCCCATTGGATTGCGTCGAGTCCCGTAATGAGGCGTCCTCGGAGGGTGTTACTGAAGGAGTGAATTCCAAGCACGTAATCGCGAAAGACGTCACGAAGCTGAACTAGAAGCCACATGATGAACTTTCGACCACCAAGGACGCTTTCTGAGAAGCCGCGTGATAAGTACAGAGGTATATTGGGTTCAAAACGGTTGAGAATCCTAAGGCAAGCTTTTGTTTGACGAAGAGGACGGTGAAGTTCTGGAAAGGTCGCATAACCTATGGAACCGAAGCTGTCTCTTACGCGGCTGTCGGAATTCAATGGCAGCAGAAGAACTGCGAGGCGAAAGAGCATGTAGTGGACCAACTCTGTAGACGATGGTAAGGCGTCTTCGACGGCGAGTGCAAACACATACTCTGGCGAGCCAAGTACCACTAGAGTCGACTTACTTATACCGTCGTCTCCAAAGCCCGTGCGTAAAAGTGAAATCCATTCAATCCGTTGCATCACCGGCAGTTGAGACACCTGTAAGGTAGGACATCTATCGAAATTATCATCCTCGCGGAGCCTGAAAAAGTTTGCTAACCGCTTCTCCACTTTCAAGACGTCAGTTTTAAAGCTTCTTCGGAAGTACGCCAGCAACGACTCGAAGTAATGTCTAGTCAGTTGCTCTTCTTGGGCACCTTGCTTGGAACGAACAAGGACCGTAGTAGGCTGCTGAATAACTAGTAGTGGACCGTTTCCAGTGGTCGATTCGACCTGCAAATAATCAAGTGACACTAAATTAGCAAATACACATGCAAATTTCCCTTCACATGTCCAGTTATTTCAATTAATGATGCTACTTTCCTCCAAACGTGGTTCGCGGCTGGCGCGAACCGCTCTAGTAGCGCCATAAAGGTGTGTTTATATGTCTGCTTGAGTAATCATCAGCTAGTCGTTATGCAGTGCACATGACTATAGTTATTTACTTTTAAACCTTGACCCATTGACCGTGTTAATATTCCAAATCTTGAATACGAACAGTATGCTATTCCTTGTGCCACCGAGTAAAAAATTTGGTGTTCGAAATAGTGCGCCCATACCACTATTACCTGTGTACTAATGTTGCTAAAAAACGTACTTCAGAAATGATGTACAGTATGGAAGTTAAACAGTGACGTCGCATGACTAATGGCGACTGTGACTAGGAATAACAAATTACCGAAAAAATAAGCGGGAAAATACCTCATGACGCTTAACGGACGTGAAAATGTTGTAACTTACTCTACTCTCAGCAATATGGATATAGACCAGGTTTGTCAGCAGTCACACGGCTATAGCCGAGATGTCCAACAGTATTGCAAATGTACTCAACATAAGAGAACAAATAGATGCCATTTTTTTGGACTTTGCGAAAGCGTTTGATGTTCTCCGTCATGATCTCGTGATAAAAACGCTAAGAAGCGGTATTGAGCAAAACGTTATGAAATCGGTAATGCGCTACTCGATAAAATCGTAAACAATTTGTTTCTGTGAACAACACTATCTCAAGCAGCCTAGACGTCCTGCCCCAATTTCATTCCTATCCATAGTAATGTCATTCCTTTTACCGTCGACTAATTCATTCAACCAACAATTTTCGCAGAAGACTGAGTCATGTACACGTATGGTAAATCTAACGGAGGACCAGGTTAACCTTTAACGCTCGTTACAAAAAAATTCAAGCATGGTGCTCGCATCGCAGAATGACACTAAGCGCGACGAAAACTGGAGCCATACGTCTCACAAATGAGAAAAAGCTTCTTAACTGTCTTAGCAGATTAGAAAATTAGGAAATCAATGAATGTAGTCACGTGAAATAGTTGGGAGTTATAATGACATCCAACCTAATTTTTGAACCTCATGTAGTGACTATTTGTTCTACAGCGCACACACAAAAAGGATATGTCGTTCCTCGAAACAAAACTACGCAATGAAAGTAAAACAAACCGCATATCAGGCACGGATTATACCAGCACTAGAGTATGCTGACGCCATTTGGAGTCCCCATCAAAAATTTCCCATCAACAAACTTAAGTGAATCGAAAATTTGGCAGTTTCATTTGCGTGTTCAAATTATTCCACGCGTACCGGTGCTACCGCTCTGTGTGAAACAGCCGGACTGTGTTGTCTTGATAAACCTAGAATACTTTTCAAACTCGAATTTCTGTATCCTTTGTAGCATGAGCATTATAAAGTATCAAAAACAGAACATTTCCCTGAACCCCTGAGGAACTTCTCAAGAACTAACCACAAGAAGATAGTACGGCTGTCTAAAAGCTATCTTTTAGCATCATCACAGCATACTAGAATAATATACCATTATCTGCGATGAACTGTGAATGGTTAGAATTTTTCGCTAAATAAATCAGCGATATTTGTTTTCTCCTAAGCAGTGTACTAAATCGTGAATAAAGTAACGAAGTTACACGATAATTACAAATGTTTCTTCTCACAATTTTGTACAACTTTGTGTGTTCTCGCATGTGATCTAAGCAGACACTATCTTTGAAACTGTTGCTAACACTTCACCAAGCACTTAACTGTTGATGATTGATAAGTGGTGTTTAACGTCTCAAAACCACGATATGATTATGAGAGACGCCGTAGTGGAGGACTCCGGAAATTTCGACCACCTGGGTTTCTTTAACGTGCACACAAATCTGAGCACACGGGCCTACAACATTTCCGCCTCCATCGGAAATGCAGCCGCCGCAGCCGGGATTCGATCCCGCGACATGCGGGTCAGCATGTCGAGTGCCTTAGCCACTAGACCACCACGGCGGGGCGAGCACTTAACTGTTCATTTGGACCAAGTCTCCCTTATTTTTTCAATGCCAGTGCGAACGCGTGCTCCTCAAGAGGAGCAGTCGATTCACTGCATAGTTCACGGAGTATACTCGTGATGCGACTTCGCTTGTAGGGTTGGGCTGCTTGAGTCAAACGTGCGTCCAAGCGCGTTCTTATGGAGATGTAATAGACATGTTTCTCTCTTCAATATCATACGTCTATGAGATCTGCTCCTTCTTGCACCTTCTTTGTGGCTTGAAGCAATGCCTCCACCGCCTCGAAGTGCTCTAAAAGTCAGCGCATGCAGCAGCGTCTCAGCGACGCTTTCCCATTGGTTGCCCGCATAGGCCCACGAACAGCGACACGCCATTTCAAAACGCTATCTTTTACAAAGCTAGCGTGATCGACAACATTCTGAACACGAGTAATGCAAGACGCCGCCCTATATGGATCTATACACAGCTGAACAAAACAAAAAAAAAAACTACTTCATATGGTGTCCGTCGTGAGGCAGCACATAACATGTTCTCTCCTCCACGACCACAAATCACAGGCCAAGTGCATGGTCGGTGAGAGCAGGAACGGGCTACAGGAGAGAACGGTGAACGGGTGGATCAGGTGCATATGGCTGACATGGTAAAAATACAGAAGAGGTGCTGATATAGATTGTGTTCGTCATATTCAAAAAAGTTAAATAAAAATGTCGGCCAACATTCGTTGGGCTAGTGGCGCAATCACTAAAAGGCCCGTTTAAGTGTTTTACATAAAGTATGTAATTATGTTTTAAACACACACACACACACACACAGATTATATATATATATATATATATATATATATATATATATATATATATATATATATATATATATATATATATATATATATAAGGGAAAGAAGTGTATACCTAAGGGCTCGTTTTTCTGTGTTGTGACACAATAATATTGAGATCTAACAGACAGTAATGCCAAGGAATGTATAAAGGAAGTTATTAGAACCAATAGAATGTAAATAAGAACTAAGAAAAGTGAGTGAAAAAATAACCAGCCGTGGGCAGGTTATATATATATATATATATATATATATATATATATATATATATATATATATATATATATATATATATATATATATATATATATATATATGATTCAAAAAAGAAATTCTGTGGGTCCGGTGCAAATATAATTAAGAATAAAGGAGCACACGTACGAAAATTTGATAATTGTTTACTCTACGTTTCGGCCGTGCCACGGCCGAAACGTAGAGTAAACAATTATCAAATTTTCGTACGTGTGCTCCTTTATTCTTAATTAATTATATATATATATATATATATATATATATATATATATATATATATTTATATATAGTGTGATCGCGACAAGCGAATGACTTTTCATTCTCTTTAGATATCATCATCACCTGTACATTTTCGTTATATGTAAATATCATCACCAGTGTGATTTAGCTCGAGCCTGGCTGAATAAACCGGTTCCTCACAAGTGGTGGACTGTGCTTTTCGTTCCCTCAAGTCCTCTCGCCCGTTCTCGCTGGAGCTCCGCTCGGGTCGTCGCATACAACCGCCTGCCATGGCGGCCCAAGAAAACACTGGCCCATCCAACGTCACCGTCCTACTGCAGCCACTGACACCTGCTTCGCCCAACAACATTCGCCTGCGTGATCCACCTGTGTTTTCCGGTCTCCGAGGCGATGATGTAGAAGACTGGATCAAGAACTATGACCTCGTCAGTGATTTGAACGGGTGGGAAAACCTACAGAAGTTGCGCAGCGTCCCCTTTTACTTGTCCGATGTTGCCAAAACTTGATTCTAGAACCACCACCCGGATCTTCCCGACTGGGACACTTTCGAGCAGCAACTTCGTGAAATTTTTGGTGCCTCTACAGTTCGCGCTGAGGCAGCAAAGAAGCAGCTCGCTGAACGCACGCAGCTGCCGGGTGAATTCTACACCTCTTATATTGAGGATGTCTTTGCACTGTGCAAGCGTGTTAACTCCATCATGTCTCAGAACGACCAAATACGCCACATTATTTAAAGGCATTAACACCATTGCCTTTAACGCCCTCACCACGCAAAATCCTGCCACCACTCCGGTCCTCTGCTTTGTGCTGTTACGTTATACCTGCAAACTTCTTAATCTCACCTGCGGACCTACTTTTCTGTCTCGCTCGACTCATTTGCTTTCTCTTGAAATCCAGTCCTGCCTTCGCATTATCCTGCCTACGCATTTCGTGCCCAGCCTATGTCCGTTTCTTGCTCTTGATTTCAACTATCATACTGTCACGGGGTTGTGACGTGGCTGAAGGCAGGAGACTGGATGGTCAGATCAAACTGTTTATTCGGGCGAACCTGTGCCCGGTAAATGGAAAGTCGGGTTACAGTAGCACACTGGCACTGATAGCGGCGAATGCAGCGTCGGCCGTCGATCAACTGACAATCGGCGAAGCGTGTCGGCATTTATACACTCGCCATAGTACATTCTATAGGGTTATCGCTAGCGGTGACGTATATTCCAGAATAATCTGAAATGCTCGCGAAGGTGGCGTAATCTCAGCAAAATGATTTACTGCAGTCCTGAAGCTTCTCGAACACTGTAGGCGCGGTTTGCGCTGAGAATCGCGTGTCAGCGTAACAGAGTGATAACACAATTTGAGGAAGGAACGTGGTATTGCTTCCTCTGAAAAAGGCATCGTCCCGATGCTTTATTAGAAGGTGAAAGTGCAATAATAGTGTAAGAAAGTACAAATAATAAAGTACAATACAGCAGCAGCAGCAACAACAACAAGAACAAAATTCCCTCTTTCAGTTCGCTAACGTTCATGAAACGGCTTGAGGCGCGTGACATGGACGACTTCCGGTCACGATCAGCGCCGTTGAGAGTTCGTAATGCCGTTGGGGACAACTTCGTAGTCGAGTGGGCCGAGACGTCGTACTACCCTGTATGGTCCGAAGTACCGTCACAGAAGTTTTCAGGACGATAATCTTTCTTGGGGCCTTCGACGCAAAAATTTTGGTCTATCTGTCTGTACATTTGTGTGTTTGTCCACTCTTAACGGCATCGGGTATTTCAAACGGCCGACCCCATCCGCAGTGACCACCAATGTTCCTCAAGATTCAGTGTTCATACTTGTGCAATTGTCAATTAAATAGCAATTATTGCGCATGTCTGGGGCACCATAACAACTCGTATATATTCTGCATGTGCGTCTTTTACTAAAAAAGCATACATAAGTGATTTTAAGGACCGTAGCGCTTATCACGCTGCGCTGACCATGCAACGCTTGCACGAAAAAGCGAGTGTTTCCAACGCTTTGCTATAACGAGGCGGTGGTGGCACCTACCCGTCACCTTGCGTTCTACATCTTATCACCTCTGAGACGGGCGCGCACACCTGTCTCAGAGCCACGTGCTTTGTTTTCTAAGAAAACTGCCAGATGGCGCTCATGTCTCACGTGTGACGTGACTTGATGCGCTCGTTCGCATCCGATGCACGCTCGAGGCACTCTAGCGCAGCGCCTCCGGAATACCATTCACTGATTTTCTTGTGCAGAACATCAAATAAATGTTTTGTTTACTTTCTCCTCACGCAAGACTATCATCTTTCGACGACATTTGCAGGTTAACATGCAGAAACTTGGCCAATTTTTTCACTGAGTCTACGCCGGCGTATCGGCGTCCATACCCAAACACGTTCACCGGGGCTGGTACTCTACGAAGCGTCGCCGAAGATTTTAACGGTGGCGGTTGGTCGTCTGCTGATTCGTGATGCGCAGGCCGGCGAGTTGACGAACTTCTTCAGCGCGCTGAAGATATAAGGTGACGTAGAGGTTTTCTTCTTCAGCGACGTTAGGCAGCATTGCGTCGAGCGTCGTTGCCGGGTTCCTTCCATAGACCAACTTGTACGGTTGCATCTGCGTCGTCTCCTGTACGGCCGTGTTGTATGCGACGTATAGAAGGATGGCGTCCCACGGCTTAAGTTCGACGTGGACGTACATGGCGAGCATGTCGGCGATTATCTTGTTTAGCCGCTCGGTGGGACCATTTGTCTGTGGGTGGTAGGCGCTGGTGTGGTGGTGGCTTGTCTGGCAATGTCTCAAGATTGCTTGAGTCAATTCAGCAGTAAAGGCCGTACCTCTATCGGTGATGACAGCATCTGGGGCGCCATGGTGAAGGACGATGTTCGCAACGGAAAACTAGACTACTTCATCGGTGCAACCTTTAGGTAGAGCCTTTGTTTCGGCGTAGCGGTTGAGGTGGTCAGTAGCTACGACGATCCATTTGTTTCCTGAATTTAACGTCGGAAAGGGCCCCGGTAGGACCATCCCCATTTGTTGGAATGGTCATCGAGGTGGTTCAATCGGCTGAAGAAAGCCTTCTGGCCTTGTCGGTGGTGTCTTGCGTCGCTGACAGTCTCGGCATGTCCTCACGTAACGAGTGACGTCGGTGGTAAGACGCGGCCACTAGTATACATTTCTTAAGTCCTCGTGAGCCTACGGGAAACATCAAGGTGCCCTGCCGTTGGATCATCGTTCAGGGCCTGGAGGAGTTGTGGTCGCAGAGTTGAAGGCACCACAAGAAGGTACTTGGTTCGAAGCGGCGAAAAATTCGTTTGGAAAAGGCCGTTCCGCAGCGAAAACGACGTAAGTGCCCGTTTGAATACCTTCAGAACAACGGAGGTCCTGCCCTCGAGGTATTCGATAAGGCTCCTAAGTTTCGGGTCTGGCCACTGGCGTTCAGCGAAGTCATCGGCAGTTATCGTTCACAAGAAGGAATCGAGATTCAGGTCTTCGGGGGGTGGTGGGCCGACGGGGGCTCGCGACAGGCAGTCGGCGTCGGAGTATTTTCTGCCGGACTCGTAGATGACGGTAATGTCGTATTCTTCAAGTCTCAGGCTCCATCAGGCAACGCGACCTGAAGAGTCCTTCAAGTCAGCTAGCCAACACAAGGCGTGGTGGTCGCTCACAACTTTGAAGGGCCTGCCGTAGAGGTAAGAACGAAACTTTGACGTCACCAAGATGATGGCAAGGCCCTCCTTCTCTGTTGTGGAATAATTGCTTTCTGCCTTGGATAGTGAGCGGCTAGCGTAACTAATAACCCTTTCTAGTCCGTCAGTTTTCTGCACAAGGATGGCGCCGAGTCCTACGCTGCTTGCGTCAGTGACACAGTGTGTACTTCTGTTTCGGCGTTTTCATCGAAATGCGTGAGTAACGGAGGCATCTGTAAGCGTCATTTTAGTTCCCCAAATGCTTCCTCCTGTGGGTTTTCCCACTTGAAATCAACGTCAGTCCTCGTAAGGTTAGTGAGTGGCTCGGCGATGCGGGCAAAGTATCTGACGAAGCGCCTGTAACAGGCGCACAGGCCGAGAAATTGACGCACGGCCTTCTTGTCGGCGGGTGGCGGAAATGCAGTGATGGCCGTTATAGTCTACAGATCAGGTCTGTCTTACTCCGGAATAGCTTATCACGTAGCCCAAGAACAAGAGTTCCTCGTACGTGAAGCGGCACTTTTCTGGCTTCAGGGTGAGTCCGGAAGTCTTAATGGCTTGAAGTGCTCGTGGAAGCGCGAGAAAAACCCGACGACGTCGTCCAAGTAAACTAGGCAAGTCTGCCACTTCAATCCTGCCATCACTGTCCATAACGCGTTGAATAGTCGCAGGTGCCGAGCAAAGACCAAAGGGCATAACCTTGAACTCGAAAAGGCCGTCTGGTGTTATAAACGCAGTCTTTTCTCGGTCTATCTTATCCACTTCGATCTGCTAATAGCCTGTCCTGAGGTCCATCGTAAAGGTATTTGGCGTTGTGGAGTTGATCAACGGCGTCGTCTATTCGGGAGAGAGGGCATACGGCCATCTTCATTATCTTGTTGAGTAGGCGTTAGTCAACGCAGAAAAGTAGTGTTCCATCCATTTTGTTCACTAGCACCACCAGTGACGCCCGTGGACTCTTTGAAAGCTGCATGATGTCGTCGTGGAGCATTTCGTCGATTCGTTTTTTCATGGCCTCGCGTTCTCGTGTCGAAACTCTGTACGAACTCTGACGGAGTGGCCTGGCATATTCTTCTATTATGATTCGATGTTTCGCGACAGGTGTCTGTTGAATTCTCGATGACGACGAAAAGCAGTTCTTGTATTTCAGGAGCAGGTTCTCGAGCTGCTCTTTTTTATGCGTCGGAAGGCTCGGATTAACGCCGAAAGCTGGTTGAAGGGTTTCAGTCATCGGAGTAGAATCGGCGGAATCGGTGAGGGCGAAAGCGTTGCTGGCTTCCAGTATCTCTTCGACGTAGGCAACTATCTTGCCTTTTCTCACGTGCTTGTACTCGTTGCTAAACCTCTGAGCATCACTCTTGTGTTCCCTCCTCGCAGCTCGGCTATTCCTCTGAGGACGCAAATTTCGCGGTTGATCAGCAGGTGTTGGTCGCCTTAGGATGCCTTGCATGTCAATTCTTTAGTGTCAACGGAAATGCTGACGGTGGAGCAAGGAGTAATAGTGACTTGGTCTTCCAGCACATTCAAGGTGTGCCTTCTTGACGACGTGTGCGGCGGCAGTGCTTTTTCTGTGGATAGTGTTATCGACTTTGTTCTCAGGTCGATGACCGCACTGTGGAGGCTCAAGAAGTCCATTTAAAGAATGATATCTCTAGAGCAATGCTGCAGTACAACGAAGCTTGCGGGATAAATGCGACTGTTGATTTTCACTCTAGCTGCGCAGATTCCCGCTGGTTTCATTAGGTGACCTCTGGTTGTATGGATTTCAGGGCCTACCCAAGCGCTCCTAAGTTTCTTCAACTTCGCGGCGAAAGTCCCACTGATCACGGAATAGTCGGCTCCGGTGTCGACGAGAGCTGTTACGCTGTGGCCGTCAATGAGAATGTCGAGGTCGCTAGTTCGTCGCCTGGCATTGAGTTTGGGTCATGGCATCGGATAATGGCTATACGACCGTTTGCATCACTGTTTCGACGTTGCGTAATCAAGATTTCTTCTGGTCGCGAAGTTTAGACGTCGGGGCTACGTTGAGGTGACAGTGGGTTCTTGAAGTTTCGCTGTGGTGGTGTCGTCGGTGGTGGAGGACCTTCGGCAGTTCGTCGTGCAGCAACCGCAACTCCATCGGTTGCTGCCCCTATAGGGGCAGCAACCGATGGAGTTTTTCTGCCCCTATAGGGGCAGAAAAACTATAGTTTTTCTGACGCGGGCTAGGCGACCGGCCCCGACTTGGGCCAGTTTACTGACGACGGTGTGGTGACATGTAGCGGCTCTGAGCAACTGACACCAACGCCAACACCGGAACGACCATGGCAACGCCTGGGAATCGACTTGTTCCACTTGGAAGGACGCGACTATACGTCGTCATCGCCGACTACTACTCCAGATTTCCAGAAGTAGTCACACTCAGAATTTCGTCAGCAAAAGCGGTTGTTGCTGCGGTCAAGAGTTGTTTTGCTCGTTTTGGAATACCAGATGTGCGGATGGACATTGCACCCCAATTCTCGTCCAACGAGTTCACCGACGTTGCGACGGCGTATCAATTCTGCCACGAGACCAGCAGCCCTCGATACCCCCAGAGGAATGGAGAGGAAGAGCGCATGGTGCCTACCGTGAATGATTTGCTGAAGAAAAGCCAGGATCCATACCTTGTCCTACTTGCATACCGAGACACACCCGAACCTCGCCCTACTTGCATACCGAGACACACCTGGAGGTGTGTCTTGGTATGCAAAAATTTTATCTGATGTTCTGCCACGTTTCCGCTAAGCGTAAGGAATACAGGTGATACGTTTATATTGATCGAGTTGAGCTTTTTTTGAAGGTGACGCGCAATTTACAATCCAACACAGCAATGCGTAGATAGAGAATACAATGAGGAGCGGGTGACATTGTGTTCAATGGCTCTTTAGCACTTTAAGCGTCGAGCTACGTAGAAGCACATGTGTTATTTAAATTTTGCTGTACTTTTCTTACAACAGAGTAGGAGACAGCATTTATATGAATGCGTTCTGAAAAAATCGCTAAGCAAAAGGAGTGTTCACGGAACGTATCCATCACGAGTACATTTCCGAAAGTCCACAGCTGTTTGTTAATTCTATAGCATCCCCTCTAAACGTTCGTTCGTGATATATTCTGAGTGGTTCAGTTCATGTATTATGGCCAATATATATATATATATATATATATATATATATATATATATATATATATATATATATATATATATTTATATATATATATAAGCAGTCATAAACAAAAATCAATGGCTTGTACTATAGAAACAAAGGATTCCATGGTGCTACTTTGCACAACACTATCAGGCAACTTGTTCCACCGAGAAATTGCTGAGAGAAGAGCGAATGTTTATGTAGGTTGACGCGACTAGAAGGCTGTCGAATTGTTTTGCTGTGGTTTGTTCATGATGAATGTGAGAAAGGATGATGCAAATAACGTGACTTCAGAATTTTGAAGTGTTCGTTGTACAGGAGATAAATGAATTCAAGCTTTGAATCAGTTCTTCGTTTTGAAAGTTGTTCAAGGTTTGCTCTCGCTAATAATTCAGAGATGATAGATTGTCTTGAATAGACAGAATATATGAATCTAGCCATTAGTTTTTGTATGCGCTCAATTTTTTCAGTTAGATATTTTTAGTAAGGGCTCCAGATTAAGTCAGCATACTGTAATGATGGTCTGATGAGTGTTTTATAGGAATTTAATTTGACATTTGGTGGAGTGTTGCGTAACTTCCTTCGTAAGAAAGGTAGCTTGTGTTCGGTAGTCTGACAGATGGAGGAGATGTGAGGATCCCAGTTAAGAGTAGAGGTGAGGATAAGGCCCAAGTATTTTACCTGATGACACTTTTCGAGTGCAATGTTGCCAAGAGTGTATGTGAAATGAATGGGAATTGTCCTATTGGTGAATGTGATGCACTTGGTTTTTGACGCATTGAGTCTCATACCCCATGTAATGCACCACGAACAGATAGACTGTAAGGAGTTGTGCCGTTGGATTTGGTCATTCCGATGGCGGGATACACTATATATATATATATATATATATATATATATATATATATATATATAACGTTTTAGAAGACGTCACAGAAGTCATAGAATCTCGTCTCGGAGGCAGCATGTCATACGTCATTTTAAAGACTGCTCACTCGGAAAACTGAGAGCACCAGACATCCAGTTTTCCAAAGATTGCTTCAATGGTATATGCGATTTTCTGAAAACAGAGTTGGGCAACGTGACATTTACTGTAGTTGGTCTTCAATAGGTTGCTGAATGGCGTATAACACATGGCAGTGATTATAAAATATACACCGAGGAAAGTGGGACAAACCTTGGCAAGTCGAAAGATCACGTCAACAGCCAGGTACCTCTGCATGGCCCCTAGCGCCTGCGAGAGCTGAACGGGGCCCATTTTGCTGGTGGCAGTGGTGTTCCAGCCGCTGAGGCCGATCGTTTTCTGGAGCAGGCTCATGAGCTCGTAGTACAGGCGTTCGCCGGGCTCCATGCACTCGTCGAAGAAGCGGCGCACGTTGGCGAAGCCCTCGCGGTCGTTTCGGATGGCAGTGACGAGCGTGTTGGTGTAGGCCTCCAGCACCAGGTCGTCCACCGAGACGCCCACCTGGCCCCGCTGCAGCGGATGTGCCTGCTCCCAGTTGCGGCACACGTGCTCGTAGAAATCGTCGCACGGGTCCACGCTTCGGTTGAGCTGGCGAAGCAGCATCCGCGACTGCTCGAAGCAAGCGGCCGACGCGCACGGACCCCAGGGCACGGCTGCGTCGAACGGCTCCGTGCCGTCGCTGGTCGTTGCCGCCGCCTCCTGGATGGAACTGCCCGGCAGCGCCGTGTTCCACAACGCGAGAATCAGGGAAGGCGCGTTCGGCATCGCTACCCATACGAAAGTAGTAATCACCACCGAGCCGAGCAGCAAAGCGAACAGAAATATGGCCGTTTCCCAGCAGACAGCTGCCCAGTTGCACAGCCGCTTGCGAACGTGGACGTCGTCGGCGCTCGTGGGCGCTGCGGCATTGGAAGCTGGCTGAGCCGCAGTGCACTCTGCGGAGTGCTGCGGCGATTCACTGCCAGTCTCGCTCTTGTCCTGGATGCTCAATTCTTCTTCGCATGGTGGGCTCTTACGCTGAGACTCGTTCGCGGCTTGCAGGCAGGCACTCATGTTTTTCACGAAATGGTGTACAAAAGCAGGAGGCTTGCTTGCTTCCTTGCTTGTTCTTATATGCTTTGGCTCGTACCCGCTACAGGGGATGGGCCATTATACCGGCTGTTATTCTGATAGGGAAAAACAAATCTTTATATTTCGATGAAGAATAAAATAATTCTTCAGGCATCTACGGAATATAAAGGTGGGTAACCATAAAGTACGAATAAAGCAGGTAAATAACTAATAATTGAAAGGAGTAAATAGATGGTAATTCCAAAGAACTAGAGTTTCATTATATAAAAAAGGAAGAAGGAGCTATCTGCGATCTGCGAGACTCCGGCACTGACACCTGGCAGTAAAGTTCTTTGCCTGGCGAACGATTCTGATAACGTCCTCGAAAAAAAGGCACAAACCCCATGGATGTGGGGGCCAAAAATTAGGTAGTAGGGAGAATGTAAACCATAAAACAGAAAAGAAACATGTCATTATTAAAATAAATTTTTCGACAGTGGTGGACCTTGTGAGGGTGAGAAATAGTGAGAGCAAGCAAAAAAGAATATAAAAATGCTTTCAGCAAACTTTGAACGAAATTATTAGTACTCGTTCAAGCTGTAGAGGTTTAAAAAGTGTACTTAAACCACGAAGGGTGCAATAAAGACCAGTTAAAATTTAAGGCCTTAACATGATTCATTCTGGTTTCGCAGAGGCTATCAGAGGTAGATGCACCGAAAATCATTCTCATGACTGCGATCCAGTACGGAGATCCAAAGGCATACAACATAAACATGACAAATTATTACGAACAATTTCTAGGAGTTGCTTTAAGTGATACAGCGTCTGAAGATTTAAAAAAAAAGAAGTGTTTAATCAATTCTAGCAGACATCATGAAGAGGAGATAGTGCCAGACCCGAGCAAAAAAAGAAGGAAAAGAAGAAACGATGGGCTATGATGCGCAACGTGGTTACCAAAACAAGATAGAGAAGTCGCATGAAATTTTGTGCATTTTTCTAATCACAGATGTGTCCTGTCTTGAAACAAATAATGCCTACATTTAGTTGATTGACGTTAGCTGTAGTCACATTCATTATAGACCACCGAACCGTACAAGCCAGAGCGTACAAGAGAATCAAACATAATTGTGTAAACTCACGTAGGCATCCAAGGTGCCCAAATTAACTAAACCGAGAGTGAAGTGCATTCACTGAATCGTAACAGAATCGACACTTAGGCTACTTGGTGGAGATGAATGGTATAACTGTGGTTTTAGAGCACAAAGAGACACACAAAAAAAAACACAGGACAAGCGCTTGTCCAGTGTTTCTTTGAGTCTTTTCATGCGCCAAAACTACAGTTATACCATGCATTCACTGAATTCCACTCAACACCAACCTTAGGTTGCGCCTATTCAAATTTGCGTCTGTTAAAAACATTTGCCATTCATACCGGCATAGATGCACAAGCACTTTGCCGCAACATAATACCTATATATATAGCATGGCTTGTATACAGCCAATTGACCAACATGATGCAAAGCATAGTTGCTTTAGCAAGGAAGAGAAAAAAAAAATGAATTCGTGCAACGCAAAAAATGACTGGGGTCTTGAAAAATGTAAGTTGTGTTAGTAGTGATATGAAAATTTCGCTGTGGCTCACAATGGTTCTGCTAGGCTATCCATATCTGCTACAGCGCATGAATATCCGGAAAGAAGACGTCTAGCGTCTTGCCTGACACTTCTTCAACGCAGGAAAATTATACGCGTCATTATTCGGGGAGATCAAAAGACGTGTGACTCGACATCAAAGGGGCCCTGCAAAACTTTTTCAGGTAGCCTTATAATGGATTCACTGAAGAAACTTATTGTCTCCGCAATTTTTTTTAGAATCCATCCAGCACGAGCAGAGTTATAAAGATTTGTCACGCGCTGCAATTGCATTCTTTCGGCTCCCCGTCGAAAGCGCTGGAAGCTAAGCAGGGAGGGACGGCATGGGGAAAGAAAATACGTGACGCATGCCCGGTGAACTTGAGCACTTTTTTTTTTTGAATACACGGCTTTTTAGGGCGATCTCGCGCGCACGCGTGGGCGAGCCACGGCCTCTCGCGGCGGTTCCTGTAACGACCGTGCTCCGTGTTCAAATCAGCCAATGGCTGATACAACGGCTGTGACGAGTGATTTTTGAGCTTGTTCCGTCATTTGTCGAGAGAAGGGAAAGCAATTTACGGCTGACATTGAGAACCTAATGTGGATTCTCGGCCGCGTGCTGCGCTATAATATTTGGCTCACGTGTTCCCGGAAGCCTCTATGACTGATCGGCGGCGTTTTCCGACCATGCTCAAAAGGGTCCCGTTAAAGCAGTCATTCGACTTGCACAGGGGCGGATTAATCCACGATATTACCCTCTGCATCCCACACACAGTTCCATGCAACCCAACTGAGATACGCGTATAGAGGAATGTATCGATTTGCCTCAAATCACTGGTCATTATTTTTTCTAATGCAATTCAAAAATATTAGATAGATATGTAGAGTTCAACGTTTCAAAACCCCCACATGATTATGAGAGACGCCGTAGTGAAGGGCTCCGGAAATTTCGACCACCTGTGGTTCTTTAACGTGCACCAAAATCTGAGCAAGCGGGCCTACAGCATTTTCGCCTCCAACGAAAATGCAGCTGCCGCAGCCGGGATTCGATCCCGCGACCTGCAGGTCAGCAGCCGAGTACCTTTTAGAAACAGACGTGCGATTTTTTGAGCATTTCACACAGGCGTGGGATTTTCCGTACATTTCCGGCAGACGTGCGATTTTCCGTGCAATGCGGCGTGTCGCATGCGACGTTTCGGGACACACAGGGACGAAGGAGCTATCAGCGGCAGGCTCCATCCCCATGTAGCGCCTCGGCATCAGTGGCGGATCCAGGGGGGGGGGGGGGGGGGGGGCATTAGTGGCGGATCTAGAGGGGGCTGGGGCGGTAGGGGCGATCACCCTCAAGTTCCAAAGCCTGTCAGTACCCCCCTCCTCCTCTCTTCAGTGCTAGCCATCCACCTGTTATCATCAGTTAGGACAAATGAGTGGGACCACTGTGAGCAAACATTGACAGTATTTGTGCCATTGCAGGGTTTTCGTGCTAGTAAAAAACAAAAAAACAATGACCACGTCCCCTTGAATGTTCATTCAAGTGACCCCCCCTCCCTAAATTGGGTGGCTGGATCCACCCCTGCTCGGCATGCACCGTCGGACGACTTCGTATTCTCGTAATGAAACTCAAAGCAAACGACGTTTCACAGCCACGCTTCGTTCTGTAAAAATAATTAATAAAACACCTTCATCAACGACAAGCACGTCGCGACAGCAGCAACAGCTGATTATTGACGACTCCGACAGGTAGGCCTAGCATGGCGGGCGCCGGCCGTGGCCATCGCCGTTCACACGCGAGCTCGTCATCGAGCGCTTGTTTTGACAACACTATCAAGTTTTTCGCACGTATGTAATGCCTTAGCATATGCTATTACTTTCTTGATGTCATCAATGTGAAGAGCAAAGGCGAAAGTGAAGCGAGCCCGCTCACAGAGACGACGGTGTCGCTGTGTTTCCTTGCGAAATGACCTTGCATCGCTGCTCACGATCTCAGATCTCGCTAATGGTTTCAAAACAAGCGTTGTCTTGCAGAAATGGCACACTTCAAACATCACTTTACTGAATCCCAAATAACTTCACGTCACGAGGGAAATGTACTCGATGTTTGTCACGCCACGGGCCGCAGTCGCGATGTCAGCAAATCCACGCTCGCACCACTCCATCGACTCGCTTGAACAGTGAACTGGCTGCAGTCTGGCCTGGACCAACGTTTCTGCTAGTTCCAGAAACGTTGGCCTGGACCACGGGTGATGGGAGTGGTGGCAGGGAGATGGCGCCACAAGCGGCGTGACGCCACTCGTCTGCTCGGGCTGTGATTGCCTGCTGCCATGCGGCGGTGCGATGCGGCGACGAAAATATCTGGCCGGCTTGATACTCGCCGGACCGGCTACGCGGTAGTGTTTCTCGCTCTCTAAATTTCGTGCCAACCGGTTGTGCCCCCGCGATCTCCGACGACAGCGCAGCTCTGGACGACTGGGCTCGCCCTACGCCATCTCCTGCCGCCGACAAGAGCGCTCCCCGAGTGGTGCCCCGTCCTCGGACTCCTGCGACCGTGCTTCCGTCATTTTCTGTCGTTCGCTGTCCCTGCGCATTGCTCTTTCCTTCCTCTCTCAATCTCTTTACCTTTTAATCCCTCCTTACCCCCCTCCCTCGTGAGCTACTGTGTCGCACTCTGATTCAGACAGTTACGGGGCTCACTTTTCTCTTCTTTTCTCTTTAAGAATCACGCAAGTTTTCTCTGCTTATTTCACTCCCCCTGCCCCAACCCCCGCGTGGAGCCGTGAAGGTGGCTTCGTAATTAAAGAGAGTAACAGCTCCGCCTTTTTTTTCTTAATTTTTTCCCTTCAGAACCTCTATGAGCAGCAGTGCGATGCGATAATACGTCATGAAACGTCACAGAACGTCACCACTCCGGCTTCCGCATCGTCGCGCCGCACGCCGCATCGCAGGGGAAATCGCACCGCACCGTCTGTCTCGCGCTTTATAGCCACAAGACCACCGCGGCGGGGGGATTCTAAACTATTTTTCAGCTTTGTTTTCGTGGGGGTTTAGGACGTTAAACTCCAATAATTATTCCTATTTTCTTTCCGTCGGGTGGGGGCGTTATGAGAGCGGACGGTAAGTCAGACCGAGTCTAAGCAACAGTTAGCATTCTGCTGCAGCTGCTATACCGTTGGTATAAAATCATAAGATTTCTATGCATTTCCCACCGCATGAGCCGGCAGAATGATGTTAAATTGAAGGTGCATCAACAGCTACAAATAAAAAAACTAAATGGTGGCCATAGCTTAAATATTTGAATAACTGGGGACTGCACTTTTGGTAAGAGTAGGGAAAAAAGTTAAAAACACGTAGTGGTGTCTGTCAGGGCCTTTGAATAATAAACTTCCCCCGGTATTGCAGCTCTAAATAATCAATGTAAAGACTTGAAAAAAAAGAGAGAGAGAGAAAACCTATACGCTTTCCTAAAGCACAAATATACTGAGATCATGCTTCATGCGATTAACGTGCTGGTAAAAGAAGCAATTTACGTGGTAGTACCACAGAATCACCTGTGGGGTATCGGTCGGTTAACGTCGGTGATCGCATGCAGTATAGGCTCGCTCGGTATTCTTTTCCTTGCTTTATGGTGAACACGTGGCAAAAATGTTTTGTTCATTTCGTTATTTCCGCCAGCCATGCATGGCATTCAGATTCTTCACAAATTTGCTTTCCTTTTGAATCCGCAGCACGCGTTCATATACTCTTTAAGATAGAATAAAAAAAAACAAGCGAACGTTTACGTTACCAAGCGTGAATATATATATATATATATATATATATATATATATATATATATATATATATATATATATATATATATATATATATATATATATATATATATATATATATATATATATATATATATATATATATATATATATATATATATATATATATATATATAAGGCAGGGTATGTTCTGAATAACTCCTGAATCACTCCCCTCATTGTTAAAAATGAACTGTGCATATAGACAGTCGTTGAATTCGGGTGCAGTGCATTCGGTATGACAATTCATGAAAATTTCACCCCGCACTAACAAGAGGCACATAAATATATCGACATGTCTTCCTTCCCGGGCAATATTCTATGTAACCGCGCTTCACGAATTCGCTGTGGATGACGAGGTTTTCTGCGGCGATGCCACGCGCGAATTAAAAGAGCAAAGTTACTAATGAACTGGAAAATCACCCTGCTGCTAGACCATACTTTAACGCGAGCTGAAATTTCATGCGAACGATGCGTTGCTGGCGCAGTGTATTGATGATACTTTCCTTTCCACTGTCGCTTAAAATTAAGAGGGTCGTACTCTAATAATTTAATATACGCGCCGTATCGGGCATACTTTCGCTTAATTGAAACGTTGAAAATCAGCGCATATATGCAGCTTCAGAATGATGAATGTGGCGCGCGGTGTGTGTTTGATGGGGAAAGAATAGAGAGGAAGATGAATATATATATAGGAATGACATTAGGGAATGAGTTACCATCGTCTGTAATGGGTTATAAAGAAAACAGCATCAAAATCTTGCGCTGTCGACAGAGCTTGGTGAAGCGAGCGCCCATGCTGCACGCGGTGAATTATATATGCAGGAAGAAACACAAGAAAGAAACACCGCGGTCAAGAAATGTACATCGCAGTGACCACATATGTATCGTCTCGAGCTAAACAAACGAGGGCGCCGCGTGGCGCGGCGTTTTTGTTTCAGTTGGCCGACAGCCAGAAGCAGGCGCTCCAATCCTTTTCAACGACAGCAACGAGTGCGGTCCACAAGTTGGAGCCCTTCTTCCACCGTTAAAGGCGAGGAAGTGGGCGGGTGGCTTAAAAATCCTCCTCCCTTAATGCACTCCCCGTCGAAGGCACGTAGGAGGGAATGCCGTGCAAATTTAAGGCCCGCGCGCTCCCCGGGCGCCATAACTTTTTTAGTAGTCCCTACGGAGAACGACTCGCGGGTATAAATACGCATTAGAGGCACTTCGCGTTCCGCGGTGCCTGCGCTTAAATAAGTAATGAACGTGGTATAAGATGGCAGCCGGGCCCGTAGATTCTCGTGTCATGCATCTGTAATACGCCGTATCGGAAAGGGAAAATAGTGGACGGCCGCGAGGAGGCTGGAGCGTGTACACTCAGTAATAAAATGGTAGGAATGGATGCTCGGAGACGCGGGCTCGACAAAAGGATCCGCTCTCAAAGGCGACTCAAGTCGTCATTTATGTGGGCCATAAAAAACGCGGAGCAAACGCGCGACCACCGCTCTAAGCTGGGGCCTTCGGAAGACGCGATTTTGGAAATCGCCTGCACTTTCGTGTAACTTCCATGTATGCGCTTTTGCCTCGCTGTTCCTTCATTTCTTCTCGACTTGCGCAGATGCGCTTTCTGTCTCCGAGCGCACGATTTTCTCGATATGCGCGCTGTTACAGTGCAATCAGCTCGTCAATGCAGAACTGCTGGTGGACTATAGAGTAAAGTCATATGAGAAATCGCCGCATACAATAAAGTCCCGGCGATCGCATCTAGACGTCCGACTGTGGCAAGTGCGACTTTGTCCTCTAAATCTACGTGGTTTCGATGCCTAAAACATCGCAAATTATTTATTAACCTTTAAATCTATCAATGGCATTGAGTGTCTTCTTATGTCCCGTGCATATATGTTACAAACAGATATGTATATATAAGTGCCCACGTGGGTGCACGGAAGTCGAAACAGCTCCCATCCCACGGACTTGCGGGCTTAAATCGCCTTTCACCAAACTTTCGCGAATATTAATTTGCGCGGTGAAAGAAAATTGCTAATTTAGCTGGATGTCGTCTTTTATACAGGAGGCATCACATGCACATGAATGTGCAGCTCGCTGTGCAGCTCGCTTCTCTGTATATAAGCGCCTGTATAAGCGCTCCCTCCTCTTACTCTTACATCTGGGTAGTTATTTAATTCTCAGTGTAAATGCTCGTTTTTTTCCTGATTCTAGGGTACACTTTTTTTATGTAGCGGTTAGAAATGAATGCGCGCCAGCGTGCACTCACTCTAGGCCGGAAGCCTTGGCAGCAAGTCACGCAAAAAAAAAAAAATCACCAGGCCTTCGAGGGACACGCAGCACAGTCACAGCGAAAGCAAAAAGAGCGGCCTTTAAGAGCTTTTTCTAAACACTCTTTGGGTAAATTCTAGAAGCACACTTCTTGGGTATCCACTACACCATTAATAATCATAGTTTCTGTGTAGTAGGCCGGCATTCACTGTGCAATCCTTCGACATTATTCGGAGAATTAAGTGTGGTATCCGCTGAACACTTGTAACAAATTTTGCGCAAATTTTGCGTTTCGTTCAGTGGCTGACGATGATGAAGAATTAAGCCTGAAGTGGGTATTCACCACAGCCAATGGCTGATGAAGAACAAGCTTTTGTAATGTGTTCGAGCATTGGACGACCCACTCGTAACGCGATTCGCATTGTGTGGCGCCTGGATGTTCCTTTGCTATTCTAAAACGCTTTATTACTCATATTAACGCGATTTCTTTCCCGACATCAAGCCTGCCTAAAACAATTTTGCGAACGAGTCCCAAGCACAGGCGTCACTCAGCGGTAGGATACTGGGCTGGCACGCAGTGGACCAGGGTTCAAATCCCACTATGTTACCACATGTCTTTTTTTTTCTGTCGCGCGATACCAGTGACGGACACCAGTGGCGGCGGCAGCGGACAACTACGGCGCCGCGCGTAACCCGTGTTGTGATCTCACAACAGCTTTCACTGTAAAAACTATTGTCTATAGTGGCCTAGGATCTTCAAGGTTTTAATCCAAGCCGCCAAGTGAAGTTTCTCTGAATTAGCAGAAATTTTCTATTTCGGGAGTAAGCTCGTTCAGATAAATAAGGTCTGACGACGAAGCCTTCTTATACAGAACTTCAAACACAACATACGCGGGTGATATAGCCCACGCTCAAATATGGAAACGTAGGGCCGAGGTGAAGCTGTCGGACCGCAGTCAATTCTTTGAGAAGTAAGCTTTCACGATGAATGAGAGAATGTCATGCTAACTTAGTTAGGCACGCGTATGCAATTATTTGAGACAGGATGACTTGACAATGAAGAGGGGAACTCAGTTAATGAAACATAGTTCTACGGGGGTCAAAGATGAAAGCGTGGAAAGTGCTAAAGAAGCAAAACGCACACAGTAAAAATGGAAGAATCGGAATGACGGGTCAGGATAATGATACAAAAGAATGCCAGCGAAGTTGAAAGATGGGTTTACAAAATTTGTGTCACTATAATCGTCATTGCTGCCTGCAACTAAAGTGGCCCCAGTATTCGTTGCTGACGGGTGCACTCCCTAAGTTAATGTGCATGCCCCATACGTCGGGCAATACAAAGAACGAGTGCATTATTCTATCCCTTTGTTTCCGGTTCTTGGGGAACGATTCGTGACGCCAGCAGCCTGTTTCCGTGAAAACCCGAGGCTGTCGTTCGATCTGCATACGAAGAATATCAGTACTAGTGAATTATTACCGCCTAGGACACTTTCTCATGCAGTAGTCCACCCATTCTGCCTTGTCTTGCATGACTATTTTGTGCGCGAGCAACTAATTTCTCTTGGTTTGACGCGTTTTTTTTCTATACGTTAGCGTAGACAATAGCGTGTAGCCAAAAGCATGAAATGATGGGCTCTACGCTTCGTATACTGGCATTATCCCCGTGTTCTCTGAAGAAATAAGCGGCGAGTGGGGATGGAACTTGTAGACAGGCAGGTAAGAAGGAAATTACATTCTCGTCTTTGAACTCGGAGTGGTGAAGAATTCCTTTGTCGGTTACAGCACACTCTCAGCACGTTAACGTTATAATCTCTGCTCAGTGGCGAAGACGACAACGATTGTCACTTATGAATGGCGGCAAGTAAAATAGAAAACTGGGGGAAAACGAAGCAGGTAGGGAAGGGTACTTCACTCCACCAACGCGAAACTTGGCGGAGGAGAAGCAGTGTTTTTCTCCTTCCCTATACATAGCCTGTTTCAGTTCCCTAAGTACGGCTTGTAGGGAGGATTGTTTCAGCTTCACTAACGTAGTCGACTATTTGTTGGGCCACCTGTCACCTTCTTCATTTTAAGCAGACCGGCAGTGAGTTAGTGCGATTTGCCCAATTTTTGTTGCGCGCGCACCCGTTTTTATGACGGACCGCAACTACATGACCAACATTGACGACATAAGACACTGACATGCCAAGATCCTAAGGTATTTAGCCACGGCATAATCACGTCATGATTTCGTCACTATAGGTTTGCCCCCCTTGAGTCTACATGATGCCAAGATAGGATGACGTCATCACGTGAAGGTAACCTGATGATTCACCGTGACGACAGGAAACGGCGACAGGCCGAACCTCTAATGTGCGTCGCACCTAAAGCTGTCCCGTAATGATTCACATTCAAAATCTCCAGGGTGGGCTTTGCCGCACATTAAATTCGATCCATACCCGAGTTGACGAACGGACACCTTTGCAGGGTTGTTGAAGATGAATCTTCAGGAATAAATAGAAGCTGCGATGGGAATTCGTAAGAAACGTTCCCATGAGCTGCGAAGTCACACATAAGTTTTTATTGTCATGTTAGCTATATACATTGTTTTGGTCAAACGAGCCGTGCGAAGACATACGCCGGCTCAATTTTGGTTTATGCTTTGCTTTATACGTCATAATCTGAAAACCAAGTTTATGAGTAGTCTCAAACCACTACTTACTACCCTCTTTACAAGCATGAAATCAGCCTAATAATTAGAAGTTCAGGAAGAGAAAGCTAGTTTTGCCACAAGGGCGAAGCAATGAATGTGACAGGAACTAATTTGAATGTCACACGAAGAATGCCAAGCAGCTGAGTTGCAGCGGGCTGCTCGAGCATAAAAGACGCACGGAAACGCGCACATTAGACGAGCGCGAACCACACTTTCAATGGAGGCGAAAATGATAGAGACCCTGTACTGAGATTTAGGTGCAGGTTAAAGAACCCCAGGTGGTCAAAAGTTGCGAAAGAGATGCTACTCAGGCATTGCGGAACCATTCATAAATCGTTATTAAGCCCGCCGACAAAGGGGGCGCTGTTGTGATAATGGACGTCTCTGACTACATCGCCGAAGCTATGAGGTAGTAGTGTGACACTGATACTATAAACGGCTGACCAGGATCCCACGAGTGAATTAAACCACATTGCTGCAGACTCACTCGAGTAGCTTTTCCAAAATGGCTGCATAATGAAAAGATGAGCCAATCATTAATTCCTCTCAGTCCTGTAGCAGGAAGGATTTATTTACTTCCTAAAATACACGTCACCCTATGGTGTCTTCTATCGGCACTGTGACTCAACCGCTGTCTAGTTATGTGTATAGGCTCATTAAAACAGTCCCTCGTTTCTTTCCATTGCATCTTAAAAATACGAATGATTTTTAACCGACATTCTGGAACTCGACGTACCTAACAACTCGATACTCGTCACATTAGACGTGGCTTCCCTTTACACAAACATTCCTCACGACGATGGCATTCGGTCGTGGTAAGCGCTTATGACGAATCAGCTTTTGATAAACCTGTCGACAGCTCAAGTCTTGCCAGTCTTTTTGAGCTAATTCTGCAACTCAACAACATTGAATTTAATGACATGCACTACGTTCTGTGGGTACTAAATATTTCACCAAATTATGCCAATAGAGTTATGGGTCAACTAGAGAACAGGTTCCTTGACATGTGTGCACTCAAACCATTCTAATTTAAGCGCTTCATAGATGACATCTTCCTAATATGACATCATAGAGAGTCTGAACTGTCTTTCATTTCAAATTTTAATGACGTTCACCCATTAATCTCGTTATCACCCACATACGCACATTCTGCAATAAACGTCCTATACGTCACAGTTTCTTCGTCTGATAATAAGTTGACGACAAACTTTTAAAGAAAACCAACGGACAAGCAACGCTATCTGCATTTCGAAAGTATACCATGTCAAGGATAACAAGACGAGCATTCCGTATATAGTCATGCACTCAGATTTAAAAGGTTATGCTCTGCGCAATCGGACTTCCGCGATATTTGTTAGAAGCTGCGTAGTGCACTTACAGGTCAAAACTACCCACCTAAAATAATTGACGATGCCATTAATCGTGCCACTGCAGTTGACAGACGCGAGCTTTTTAACTCGAAGGAGCGCACTTCACAGTGACCATCTACTAACCTACTCGTAATGCATTCTGCATCAATGCCGAACGTGAATCACATCTTAAAAAAGCTCCACAACATCCTAATACAAAGTGGTCGCCTGAGAAGCATTTTTCGTGAACAACCATGCGTAGTTTGCCAGCGATCAAGAAACCTGCACGACGTATTGACGTAATCTAAGACAACCCACTCCATTCCTCCCGTTAATTCTGGTCGCCATCCCAGTCATAAGCCACGGAGTAGAGTGTGTACTGACATGACTACCGCAGCATCAGTTAAAAGTTCGGCGTGCAATTTTACAATGAAAATTATAGGGAGCTCTGACTGCGATACCAGCAAGTTGCAAATTTCAATATATAGGTCACACTGAAGCGCCATTTAGATTACGTTTCAATAATTACAAGGCACATATGACCGCATATCCTAACCTGTCCTTTCGAAGCACGTCAGCATACCGAGGCCTTTGCTTGACCAACTAACAACAACGATATTGGAATCTAATTTCCTATCCCACCATGAAAGAGAGTTGCACTAATCCCTCCTGATCTATAAATTCAGGGCCGTATTATCTGGTATTATTGAAATCACAGGAAAGTTGACATTCCTGACCATGTAATAGATCAGTCATTCTCGCATACACCTGCTAATTGACCACATTTTCACATTTTCTCTGCTTTTTTTAGACCTGTACACACCGGCTTTTGTGGCGCATCTTTTTTAGTTCATTTCCACCACTGTCACCATTTTTATCTTTCATATTTTTATATTTTACCTTTTATTTTCTTGTTGGTTTATCCTTGTTACCATTGCCACATTTCATTTGTTACACACCTTCACTGCACATTTTCACCATTTTTCTATTTTATATCTTACTTTTTTTTCTGGTTGGCTTACCCATGTTACCATTACAACACTTATTTATTTATTTATTTATTTATTTATTTATTTATTTATTTATTTATTTATTTATTTATTTATTTATTAAAGTACTGCTGGTCTGATCTTCAGACCTTAAGCAGGAGTGGGTACAAGAGTACAAAATAAAGAAGGGTTACAATAAACACATATGAAGCATTGCGGCGATAATAACAGCAAAAGAAGAAGAGTACAACGAGTTCATACAAGCACAGCAGCAAGATATTTAAATAACTAGTGAGAACATGAATACGTAAACATACGGAAGAAAAAAAAAGGCGTCAGGGTTCATGTAAAACTATGTCAGAGCTATGTACCATGGACTGAAGGGCCTGTAGATAGGATGATAGCGACGGGCATTCCACCAAAGCTGAAGGTAGGGAATTCCAATTGGTCGCAGTTCTTGGGAAAAAAGAATACCGGAAAAATTTGGTGTGCCTAGACAACTCGCTTACTTTATTATTATGAAGGGACCGAGTAGGCCGCCGGTGGGAGTCCTTTAGGTATGTATCTTTTTTTATACCTAAGTGTCCATGATAAAGAAGGTAAAATAATTTCATTCGTTCACGGTATCGGCGATTTGCCAATTTTTTCAGCTCAGTCATTTCTAATTGATTGATATGTGGGGTTTAACGTCCCAAAACCACCATATGATAATGAGAGACGCCGCAGTGGAGGGCTCCGGAAATTTCGACCACCTGGGGTTCTTTGACGTGCACCCAATCGAAGCAAACGGGCCTACAGCATTTTCGCCTCCATCGGAAATTCAGCCACCGCAGCCGGGATACGAACCCGCGACCTGCGGGTCAGCAGCCGAGTACCTTAGCCACTAGACCACCGCGGCAGGGCAGCTCAGCCGTTTCTAGAAGAGATGTTACTGATGCCTCCCAGCTGTATTGAATAAAGATGAACCTAACTGATTTCCGCTGTATTTTTTCCAGTTTTTCCGCTGTAAAACGAACGAAGTGTATAACACTTCATTCGTTATACAAATTCACTGGCCATTTTCACCGCTCATGCTGTTTACCCACTCGTTTTGTTATTTTATTCCGGTTCGTGTTAGCCTTTCAAACGTTTTTTTTTTTCCCACTTCATCTGCTGTACACCTCACCTGTCTATTTGCACCACTGTTATCCTTTTTCACGCGCATTTCTGTTGGTCTTTTACGACACGTCCTGACGCACCTTGCTCATTGCGCAAATTCACCGCAGTGACAATGTAACAACTTTTTCGGCTACATTCCTTTTTTATGAATTTCTTTCTTTACGTGAGTTCTCGTGTCCACAAGTAGGCCCGTTCTTGCGCATTGCCAACTTTGTAGTAGAAAACTGTGTCTCGTTCACAAACATTTTTTTTATGAAGTCCTAACCATATCGCAAAAGTGCCTATGTTTATTTATAGTGACATAACATGTGCTATATTTATGACAATAATAGTAAAACAGGCGTTGGGGGCCCCCGCCATACTCATGTACGTAAGAAGTGCGTTTTTACCTGTGCCTGCAATCCCTGACGAAGGCGAACCCTCGTGCCGAAACAGAAGAAATAAACATTTTCGCACGTTCGTCCGACGTTTCTCAACTCTTATATGGAAATCACTGGTTCTACAAAGCACTATATATATATATATATATATATATATATATATATATATATATATATATATATGAGATCTAACAGACAGTAATGCCAAGGAATGTACAGGGGAAGTTATTAGAACCAATGGAATGTAAATAAGAAGAAAGAAAAGTGGATGAAAAGATAACCAGCCGTGAGCAGGTTCCTGTTATATAAATGTCACGTGAAGAACGGAACGGCAAGCAGATCAAAACTTGCACCACACTGCTCAAGCAGAGAGGATGCAGCCACAAGAACATACACAGGACGAGAGCAAACTAACTGCCGTCACACTAGATACTTTTTACAGCGAAAGCTGTATATGGCTGAGGGAAACAAAAAACTGCCCGGCAGTGTTGTCACGAGCGGCCTACTTGTCGTATGAGTTATTACGTCATTCTCGGCGTCGTACCTAAGAACGCGCGCCATTGGCTGCGTTGTGAGTGACGTCGTTCATCTCATCGCAGTCGTGCCGCCGAGCCCCCACCCCCAATGCCACCTAGAGGATTATCAGGCCTGGTCACTGCTGCCGTTACGCCACTCGTTTTGCCCGAGCCAGCGCGCGTACGCGAGGCACGAGTCCATTGCCACTATCGTCCCCTAGTAAAAGATAAAGCGTTCGCGGCAAGTTTCACATACTTAACAGCTGCCTTTTGGGTAAAAAAAAAGGCACTGGCTTAGGTAATGTATTGCGCTTTAAAGCATTTGGAGACGCACCTGCGAGCCATGTTTTCCACGAAAAAGCAAAAGGTGGACGCTATCGAACGTGTGGTCGGTCTATAAGAGCAAAATTTCATGGACCACCAAATGGACAAAATAAATACGGTAAATTTTATTCATTTTTTATATTTAGACACGCACGCACACACACTATTTAGAGCATAAAGAGAAGCTGTTCCTAACTTATTTGCAAAGTTTCTGCAGTTTGATTTGTACTCTTTCTAACATGTGTCTTTATAGACACGTAGTTATTGAGGATAGTGTGTGCTGCTGCCACAAGTATGTTATTCAGCACAATATAGGAGTGATGACCATTGCAAGAGGAAAAAAATCTTTCGTTTCACAAAAATTTCTTGTGACCGACACAAGAAGCGGCGTTTCCTGCTTTAATTGCTCTGGCCTATCATGCAGTGGTGCGTAGTCGCTCATATAACTTAGGGCCCGTGAAAAATGTTAGTACTGGATCTAATTAAACTGTGTAGCCAACATGGACGCTTCTAAATGCACTGCCGGTTCTTGAATCGGTATATTCGGTAGCGGTTCTTAATTATTCTAGCTTGAAGTAGAGCTCACAAGCTTGAAAACAATTTAAGAAAGCGCTTTACCGTAAGTGTCTACACGCACCTAAATTTCGAGCAAACATATTAGGTAAGGTGCTGACCCCAATGATGTCGCAGGAGTGCCGGCAAGAAAATACTATGCAAAAAACCGATGTACTAAATAATTCAACAGCATTCATTCCAATTTCTCAGGTGGTCGAAATTTCTGGAGCCCTCCACTACGGAGTCTCTCATATTCATATGGTGGTTTTGGGACGTTAAACCCAACATATAAATCAATGAATTAATTCCAATTTGATCAAACAAGTGAACAGAAGTAATGCAAGTCCGCGGTGCTAATAGCCAATAGAAAAATGTTCACCGACCCTGAAGGACAAACGCCTATTTTGAACTTTTTGGCATGCGCGCGTTTATTATTTAAATGCTAGGGCTTACACCAGCAAGTCAGAAGCACACATGACACTTTTATTTTAGAGCAAGAACGGAACATGGTGGAGATGGGTCCAATGGAACGACTTATAAATATGTAGTACGCTCACACGAGTACATACCTGCGGGGCACAAAGAAAACAGATGTCGACGTCAGCTTGACAAACGACACGCTCCAATTTTGTTCTTCGGTTGTCCTTAGGAAACGAGAACACTCGAAGCATCGGTCCCTTTGCCACGACAATTCGCCACGCAGCATCGTCCAACCATTCGGATTTGCAGCCGTACAGGTTGCGAATATCCAGTGCGCAAAGCGTACCCCATATTTACGCTGCCGTTCACGAACATAGAAATAAACGGTCTTCTCGAGTCGCCAACAAGAACACTAGCACGCCACGAAATCTTTCATCGGGCTTGGCAATCCATGTCTGACGGGCGACGAAAGCAAGCGTGCACGTCTGTGCAGCGAAACATGCTGGTCAAATTGGAGTGACGTCAGAGCCCAAGGCTGACACAGTGAGCAGGCCTGGAATTATGTAGATGGCATTGGCCGAGCACGCGCGCATCAGTTTCCCCTGAAATTTTCCACATGCTAGGGACAACTCTAGAAGAGCGCCGACGGTGGAAACGTGAGAGAGCTCGAGTTCGCCGGGCCGATGGTGCAGTCATGACACAAAAACAGGCCATGGAGGCCGAGTGCCGGCAACAATTGCGTACCAATCATCCGGCAGCCTTCCGAGCCGCGCTCATATCGCGAACGGCAAAACAAGCGCTGGTGGCAGGCGGATACTGCAAACCACGCCGCCGAGTTAGCACCGCGATGTCGAACGCTTGTAACAAAGCCGTGAAAAACAATGAATGCATGGTTCTTGAACAAAGGAAAAAGGCATTTAATTTCTTTCCGCCTATACGGTGCAGTGTCTATACGTCGAACAGATGGCGTTGCCACGTAAACGGGATGATTGCGGGAGCGCCTTCGCCGGCGCGAACACCCGCTTTCGGCGGGAGTTTCTCCAGCGGCACTTTGGCTTCGGTTGCCACGTCAGTGACTGCCTGTAGTCCGAGAACAACCACTGTGACTAACGCATTGTGAAATGCATTTAACCACTCATTACAGTCGTCCATGACTGTGATCATGCGAGGCACTATGTGCGGCATGTGAAATAAACACTGTGGTAAACCCAAGCCAAGCGTGTGTCTAACCTCATCAGAAGCACGAACATGTAACCAATATTTGTGAAAGGCTTCAGCGCCACGTCGGGTTCAACCCACCACTAAACATCGGGGCCGGGCGTTTCGATGCTTGGGCGGTGATTTTTGTTTTCACTGCACGCGCAAGAGTGCTATGATAGTATAGTGGCCCTCGCAGCAGCGGAGAACACTCGGATCTAAGCGCCAAACACCGGAATGCGTCATGATGACATTGGGCAACTAGATCCAGGGACGGTTTGGTCCTGCTAG
Organism: Rhipicephalus microplus; assembly: GCF_043290135.1. Lineage (NCBI taxonomy): Eukaryota > Metazoa > Arthropoda > Arachnida > Ixodida > Ixodidae > Rhipicephalus > Rhipicephalus microplus. The sequence goes on along the minus strand of NC_134710.1, from coordinate 150,575,374 downwards.
AGCACAACGCCAGTGCCATGTTAGTGAGACCGTTGTTTAAAACGAAGGGCATACAGCGCCTTCACTGGCTATTGTAATACTACTACTGGAGTACTGCTGTGTTTCCTTTAGATTAATGACCATGGGCGTGCGTACAGTGGGTAGGGGGGGGGGGGAGGCGTCAAGTCTGCCCCATACCTTTACACAGCCTCACCTGTCGCGTCATTGTTCCCTGTTTTAAGTGCAAAGCTATGACCAAACATTTTCTTCACAATAACAGTGGTCGAACCCCCCCCCCCCCCCCTGTTTCATTCCAAGAACTGCTTACTTACCCCTGGAACTCACTCCTGGAAAGCCGGCCTGCGGCTACACACGCCGCTACAGCCAGGCCGTTGATAGAAGTACGCTTCATCGTTGCGAAGCTTGTTTTATTTCAGACTCGACAAACGGACTCCCCGCATTAGAAGAACAACTCTGGGTCGCGAAGCGAGCTGAGGAAGCCTCCCGAGCACAAAGGCTCGCAACCGATGCTTAGTCCAGCTTCACGGAGCAAGAATAGTCTTCCTTGCTTCGTGGCCAGGGCTAACATGTGTCTAAATCCAAGGAAAACATGTGTGAAAGGCTTCAATGCAGCGTGGCAGTTTGCGCTAGTTGGTGTGACAAAATGACAGAGCGCGAGAACAGAACGACAAGAGCGCTCGTGTCCTTCTTGTCTCTTTGTCGTCGTTCTGTTCTCGCGCTATAACTATCTTCAGTGCAGCGTTGGGTTGAACCCACTGCTAAACACCAGGGCCGCACGTTTTAGCTTTCGCTGGTTAACCATTTGTATGGAGTGCTTGGGCGGTGGTTTTTCGGTTTCTTTTCTCTTTTTTTTTTCTTTTTTTTTGCTCGAGCTGGGCGCTTCTTTCGCAGACGTGATGGTGGCGGCAGCGAGCGATGTGACCTTCGTGCGCTTAGTATAACTTCAACCACGCGCCCGATCCAGGCGGCTGTGCTTCAACACAAGCTTTCCAAGGAAAGCAAAAGACACACAAACCGCCTCCATCACGAGATAAGCACGCGTGGATGGGCGACCACGCCCTGTAGGGCAAAGTACAGATAAAAGAGGTTTTTAGCAAGCTACGGAAACACGTTACGTATTTACGGCACGATTCCTTTTCGTATACACGCGTACTCGTACTGGAATAATGTTCGCGCATGCGCACTCGTCAGCCGATTCTATATTGCCACATTTCCATAACGTGTTTCCTTAGCTTGCTAAAAATCTCTAATAGCGAGCTCTAAAATACTGTACGAAAAGCTTGCGGGCGTTGCAGGTGTCGCGTTAGCGTTTGTCCCTCAACAGAAGCCCACTAGAGGTTAGCGTATACGACGCATGCGCAACGCAAATACAAAGCATTGCGTCACGGTGCTCCAAAAGTGTCTATTATAGACACGAGGCTCGAGGGGATCGCAACGAGTGGGGCGACGACTTCGGAAGCACGCCTTACGCGCTCTTCGCGCCATCTCGCTAGTGATTATTACGACCACAAGCTGAAGTGCCACCGAACTTTGAATATCGCCAACGTTAAATAGTCTATATCAGTAGCTCACCGTTAGTACTCTGAAGGACGTACGTTTTGTGGCCGTCCTTCAGCACTGCGCGCTGCAGAGCAAGGGTCATTGATGCGATGCCCGTCGACAGAACTCTTTCTTATAGTTTTCTTCTTAGTCATATGATAGTGCATATTTTAGAACGCCATATCAGTGAAAAAAATACGTCGAAGAACTCTTGGTGTAGCCTAGAAAAGCAGTTTCACATTAAAAAAAAAACAGTTGACTAGTTTGATCACCAATAAAATCGGCTGTGTTTTAAGAAATCTGGGGAACAAAGCGTGAACAGTGATGAATATACAAGCTCATGCAATACAGAATATTCGAAAACAATGCATTATCTTTAATAGTCACCATGCAGGCTCCTTCATGACCCGCAGCCCACGGCGTAATCTTGCGGCGTTTCTAAAGGACACTTTTTCCGGTAGCATGTGCGCCAATGGGATCAGGTTGACTGCAGCGTTGGCCTTCCAAGTCAGGTGGTTGCGCATAGGCGCTGTGGTCTCAGACTGCAGACTGCCTTCGCTTCTTCACTCTTTCCCCTTTTATTTTGCATTGCACTCTTATATTGACTAGCACCTGTGTTTGAGCCCCTTCAGCATTAGTAACCCATTCGCAGTTCTGATGAAGCCAGGGAAAGGTGCACACCTTCTCGGATGCTCGCCTGGCATCGCCCAGCCGCGGTGGTCTAGTGGCTAAGGTTCTCGGCTGCTGACCCACAGGTCGTGGAATAGAATCTCGGCTGCGGCGGCTGCATTTCCGATGGAGGCGGAAGTGTTGTAGGCCCATGTGCTCAGATTTGGGTGCACATTAACGAACCCCAGGAGGTCGAAATTTCCGGCGCCCTCCACTATACGGCGTCTCTCATAATCGTATGGTGGTTTTGGGACGTTAAACCCAATATATTATCATCTCGTCTGGCGTCGGTTAGCGCATTCCTTGCATGTTATTGTGCCATGTCTCAATTTCTCGAACGTTCCAAATTTTTCATTGATTGATTGCTATGTGGGGTTTAACGTTCCAAAACCACCATGTGTTTAAATAACCCCAGTTGGTCAAAATTTCCGGAGCCCTCCACTACGGCGTCTCTCATAATCATATGGTGGTTTTGGGACGTTAAACCCCACAAATCAAATCAAAAAACCACCATGTATGATGATGAGAGACGCCGCAGTGGAGGGCTCCGGAAATTTCGACCACCTGAGGTTCTTTAACGTGCACCCCAATTGAAGCAAACGGGCCTACAGCATTTTCGCCTCCATCGGAAATGCAGCCACCGCAGATCAGAATTTTTATGTTTCCTCGATTTGAAGAGCACCGGCGGTCGCGCGATGCCATGAACACGGCCTTTGCCAGCAGATTGTGATCATTTTTGCTATTACGTGCGCTCGGTCAAGCTCTCTGTCGGTTATTTTATAAGGCGGTGGCGCGCGCTTTTTGTACGCTTTCATCAGTAAGAACTAGAACATTTAATCTTTAAATGTCATGTGACATGACAAATGTACTTTTTTGTTCACGACATGCGCATAGAAGATCTTTTTCAGGCTATGTTTTTGTTGCCCTTGATACTGATGTATGAACCCGCTTATCGAAGCCACCTCGCTATGTAGTAAGTACAATATTGCTGTGACGCGAGAAGTGCAATATTTCAACTACCAGGATTGAATCTCGCCTTTTTTATCTCATTAGATTCTGAATCCAATTTAGGTGGGGCCTTTTGTTATATATGTTCGAGCCACTGTACGATAGCATCGGCAGTGCAATTCTTTTGAATTGTTTGAGGCATCCTTTCCAATAACATCAGCACATTGGCCTGCAGTTTTGAGCGAGGAAACGACTCGAGCCAAACACATCAAGAAAGAAAAATGGAAATTTCTATCACTTACACCAACAGACGTGTACACGCAGAAGAGTTACGTGAACGTGCTTCGTAGAAGGAACTGCGACATGTGACGAAATGGTATATATATATATATATATATATATATATATATATATATATATATATATATATATATATATATATATATATATATATATATATATATATATATATATATATATATATATATATATATATATATATATATATATATATATATATATATATATATATATATAAGTGAGATCTAACAGACAATAATGCCACGGAATGTACAAGAGAAAATATTAGAACCAATGTAATGTAAATAAGAAGAAAGAAAAGTGGGTGAAAAAATAACTTGCTGTGAGCAGGAATCGAACCTACGACCTTCGAATAACGCGTTCGATGCTCCGATTGACACTCCCACGTTTAAATTCACATACAAACCCAATAGAATTGCTTGGGGGGATGGCCGCCCTGATAGCTCAGTGGTTAGAGCATCGAACGCGTTATTCGAAGGTCGTAGGTAAGTTCCTTTTCACGCCAAGTTATTTTTTCACCCACTTTTCTTATCTACATTACATTGGTTCTAAGAACTTCCCTATACATCCCTTGGCTATATTGTCTGTTAGATCCTAATAATATATATATATATATATATATATATATATATATATATATATATATATATATATATATATATATATATATATATATATATATATATATATATATATATATAGGATCTAACAGGAAACGGTAATAAACACAAAGAGCATTGCTTCCGCCATACAACGTCATTTTTTTCGTCGATTATTTGGATTCAGCCTCGTAACAAAGTAAAGATAGGGCGACGAGGGTGTAGCCGAAGAAACGTGAAACAAATAATAATAATGAAGGAAGTGGACGGCCATCTCACTGCCTGCTTAAATTCCCGCTGTCAAAATTCTACTGCGCAGCAGTGGAGTTCTCTTTTTCAAACAAGTGCGTGCAGCCTGGTTTATGTAAAAACGCATGGCCGTGCTACGAGCCTCTACGAAAGAGCGAACCATGGACGTGGTTGCACTTTGAGTCAATACATCTTGCGAATGAGCTGCACGTCGGAAACCTAAAATATCGAGGAGGCTATTCCTGTCTCTGTCATTTTTCTCTTTCTTTTTTTCTTTACACTCGCCCGGTTTTCCTGGGCCTTTTCTTGGCGAAGATAGATGACGTGAGTCGGGGTAGTAACAAATTGCGTTGCCATAGAAAAAACGAGCAAAAGGAAAGAAGAGCGGGAAGATTTTCTGTTCTTGAGTAATGCTCCCGAGAATAAGGCTATATGGAGAGAACCTCTGGTCGTGTTCGCGTCCTAGCTCGTACCAGACGAGGGGGAGGCTATGTGATCACATTAATCAAGGAATATGTTCTCTCTTCGCGAGTGATATTAAAGCCTAAAAGAAGGGAGAAAGAGGGGAAACTACGTTGAAACATTATGTCGCGCGAAATAGATATTCGCTCTCATGATACTGACGACGAGCGCAATTTTGTAATGGAATAGGGCGTGCGGAGAAGGAAACGACGTTCACCCACTTTAATCAGGGCAAAGCGAAATTCAATACTTTTAAATTATCGCGACAAATGTTGCTGCGGTCGGCCGTCCGTGTACAGCGTCATGGTTTCCAAGGCTGTTTCCTGTCATGTGCCAACGCATTTCGTTTCTTTCGTATATAGATGCGATGGAATCCAAGATTTGGTACGCAGCAATAATGAACGGCACGCAGGAATGCTTTTAAGAAAAATAAAGGAGCATACGTGATGCAGGGCGACTTGTCAATAAGGCGTGCACGCGCGCGAAAGCACGCGAGAATTCATCACATGATACGGCATTCACGTCGCAACCGGTATCAGATGACCTTCTCGAAAATTGTAGGTCATATACATTGTTCGGGCCACAGCTAATGCAGAATGGTAGCTTGATGATACGCTTGAATAGAATGTTCACGGTACAACGACCACGTGGAGCAATTACAATGACGTAATCTTTATGCATCATTTGACCTCGCCTCATTTCGCACGTCCTTCACGTGCACGGCTCTATCCCATCGCAACTTTTGGTTGGGACTTTATCGCCCTCTAGAATGAATTTGGGTATATATATATATATATATATATATATATATATAGAGAGAGAGAGAGAGAGAGAGAGAGAGAGGGAGAGGGAGGGAGAGAGCTTTGACAACTGTGTAAAATAGTGTCGTCTACACATGGTTATGCACTTGTGGCCGTTGTGGGGGCAACGGCCTGCTACGAAGCGCGTTCGCATTCCGTAGTTCACACGTTGCGTGCTTCGTGATGGTACGAGTCAAAAGGCGAGAAACCGCGACGTTATAATGAAAGACGTGAGGCCTCACGATGTTTTGTATGCAGAGGTAATATTGGCACTATCCGTGTTTTTACGAGGCAAAACCGTCTCATTATTATGCGGCAAGTCGTGTACGGCTTGCTGGGCTCCGAAGATTTTCACCATCTGGCGTTTTTTTTAACATGCACTGGCATCACTCAGCGAAGACTCTTTTAGCCTTTCCTCGTCACGAAAATTCCACCGCCGTGGCCGGGATCAAACCCACGACCTTCGCTGGTTACGTGACTGTGCAGCGTATAACCACTACACCACCATGGCGGACATATATATGCAGAATTGATTGATTGATTGATATGTAGTGTTAACATCCCAAAACCACCATATGATTACGAGAGACGCCGTTGTGGAGGGCTCCGAAAATTTCGACCATCTGGGGTTCCTTAACGTGCAACCAAACCTGAGCACACGGGCCTACAACATTTTCGCCTCCATCGGAAATGCAGCCGCCGCAGCCGGGATTCGAACCCGTGACCTGCGGGTGAGCAGCCGAGTACCTTAGCCACTAGACCACCGCGTGGCGGGGTATATATATATATGCAGAAGTATGTCAAGATTAGTGAAACCCGGTGGGAGGTTTCACAGCTATAGCGTAGCCGCAAGGAGAGAATAGGGTTGAAGCCCCTCCCCCCCCCCCCCCCCTACCCCTCTCGTACCCACTCTGCAAATAATACCTGGCTACACCCCTGCATTGCACTCTGTACGGAGTAGCCTTTTGAAGAACCGAATAATGCGCACATTCCGACGGGAACTGCATAGTAAAAAAGGCTTGCGTAGCTTCAAGTATCAGCGTAGTGTCACTTTTTTTTTTACATCATATGCCCAGAAAGAGAAGGTGCGACAGGTTGCATCTATGTAAAACATAATTCACTTGAACGCGGCTGATTGTATTCGAAGCAGACCCACAATAACTTCGACTAGTAAAAACAGAACGCTTGGAAGCTTTCCAGATTAAATTACGAGTACGCCGAAGTAGTAAAGTGGCTGCAGCGCTCGGCTGCCGACCCGAAGGCCATGTTCAGATCCCCGCCATGGCGGCCCCATTTCGAAAGAGGCGAAATGCCGCGTATAGTGCGACGTCAGTAAATTTCCGGAGCCCTTCATTATACAGTGTACCTCATAATCGCATCATGGTTTTGGCGCGTAAAACCGCAAATGTTATCAAATATTAAAATATTATTCCCGAATTTTGTGCGATTCACTTAAATGAAGTTAACTATAAAATGGATACGTCGTTTTCCTCTACGAATTTCGATTAGGCGTATTATTCAGTTGATAAAATGTCAGTCGTGGAGTGTCTGAAGGTTTTTAAATTGCTTCAATTGCATTTCTATTCCTTTTTGTAGAACAGAGAGAAACTAAAAAAAAGAAGAAGAAAGAAAGAAAGAAAGAAAGAAAGAAAGAGGGCAAACGCATGAGAGCTGCTTCAATGTCGCAAACTGAGAAGAGCATGCAGTCCCCACTTTTAAGTGTCGTGCGCGAAGAAGTGTTCTCGCAGTTCATACAAAAGCGGGGAAAGACACACAACCGCTCCACGACATTGATCATGACAGATCCCGCGGCACTCTTGCACTTTGCAGGAGGTGTTGCGAAGTGCGCTTATATTTTTATACGTCGCACGTGAAACGCGGCGGCAGCGAGACAGAGAATCTTTAGGTGCTGAAGCGCCCGCGCAAAAGAAGAGCAATAGGTCGATAGCTCTTCATCTGTCACTATTAGGCCCTTCTTCGAGCAAATGCGACAATCCAGTGCGCCTGACTTAAAAGTGTCCTGCTCCCCAACTCTCTCGTTTCCTCATTTCGTGTGATAGAGGAACGCACGAGGGTATACGTACATTGCGCTCAGATCTTGAATGCGGGTGCACCAAATGTTAAAAAGCCCAGCAGCGAATTTCATTCGCTTTGTCATCCATTGCAGAACTGAATTGCAGATGACACGAAAGGATGTCGGCATATTCATGTTCATTCCGCGCTCTTCAAGGGACGCACTCTTTAAGACTGAGGATACCATTTTCCTGCCGATTACACCATCAACCGGCGCAGAGTAGCCAACCGAACTGAGTGGTTAGTACTCTGTTTAACGTCTCTGCCTCCCCCCCCCCCCCCTGCTTTTTTTCCTTTTCTCTTTCTAAGCAAATTTTAGTACGTGCATCTTTGTATTCTATAGCTCTTCACAGGCAACATCTCAAATCGGGCGCTCTATTCTGCCATATGTTTAAGTGCGTCAGCGCATGCATGTGTAACGAGAGTCATGCTGGAAAGTGCCTCTTGTGTGTTGGAAAAATTGTGCGGGGTTGTTATTCTGGACAATGTCAAATTCCACCATGTTGTCACATTCCGCCATCGATCGATGCTTATTGGCCCATTGGCCTGCTCTGACCTTTGTGATTGGCCTAAAATGCCGGTATTACGAAATTCGACAATATGGTGGAATTATTCAGAATAGCACCCCTACGAGCTTGCGAAAAAACTATTAGTAGCTCTAGCAATGTGGATGCCAATAAACAAATGAGAAAACATATAAGTCTCGGGAAGCAAACACGTTGTTAGGACTCGCACCGCCACCATCACTGTTGCGTAGTGCGCCGAGATCACGGGCTGCCAAGGTTGTTCGGTAGCGCGTTTCTCAGCTCGCGGCTGCTTCTGCGCAGAGCTGATAGACGAGCGGACAAAAACACGGCGAGTTAGGCCAGATTTATGTACAGCATAGAATAGAGGCGTTATATATTAAGAACTGGGGCCGACAGCTTTGGAACTCGAAGAGCCGATATGTCTTCGGGCGCTCTGACGCTGTCGTCTTCTCTCTGTCAGCATGCTTGGCATCGCGCCGCTTGGTTCTTTATAGGCCTCGGGTAACCCTCACGTCAGCAACGTCCAATCAGAACTGCTGCTGGTGGTGGCGTCAGAATCTTCCAATAAGGAACCACCGCTGGGTTGCACGCATGGACGAGTGATATTGCCACGCATTGCGTAAGACTCGCCAGACTGGATGGCGCCGATTGCATCATCGGGCTGCCATGGAGCCGGTGCGTGGAGGGAGCTTGCCGCGCGTTGCGTAAGACAGATCGGCGCCACCAGGCTATAGATGACGTCGTTGAGGTGATGGCGTCAGGCGGGCTCGCTCGCTGGCCTTGACACTGGTTGCCTTTGCAGAAGCAATGACGTTCGGTCGGGACTCCCAGGCATAACAACGTCAGCAATAATCGCCACTTCAGTGACTCAATATTTAGACTTGCAGGCATTGAAAAATGAGCGATGGTTTTTCAAAACACAGAAGCCTCATTGTACAATGTAATAATCGCATGTTTCTCGATATCATAAGTAACGTCGCAAACTATATGCATTGTATGCAGGGGGACGAAGCCTTGTTAAAAATGACACACCAACATATTTTTTCCTTCGTCTGGATCCCTCAGCGTGTCTGCGCCACACTTCAGTGCGCCACAAAGTGCCGCAGGGGCGGTATGCAATTCGCGCCACAGCATGTCGTCGTGCAAATGACGCCTTGAGAAGCGCGTTCTACTGAAACACAATTTAGATGTAAGCTTTCACTGACGACACCAAGTAATGCCACCGAAATGTCAATATATAGAGCGAGTTATACACGTAAGCGATGTTTCAGGGAAGGAGTTTTCGATAAAATGTGTTAGATAAATTTTTACCGGCGCCTGTGCCACGCATGGACATTTAAAAACGTTTCACTCGCACAGGTTGCACGCCTCTTTTAATTGTTAACATATTTACAGAAATGAAGAAGGAGAACGGATGAATAAGGATAGTAACAGCGGCCGACGAACACGATCATTACGTCGCTTTTTGTCGCGTCGCTCAATACGCTCACCGGCGGAGGGCGATATTCGGGAGCGAAAGAGGTGGGCATATCACAAAAATGCACTCAGCCAGTCGGAGCAGCCTGAAAAAATGAACCATTCCAAATGTCAGCGCTTGTTTACTGCTCATTCAACACGGGGGAAAAATGGTCTTTTCCGAAACAAATGCGCTTCGGAAGAATGTCAATAATGATTTTGTATGTCCAACTCTGTTCCCGTCGGCGCTCTCTTTTTCATTCGTGTTTCGCGAAGTATATATCTTCGAGGCAACCGACAGGTCTTACACAGCGCGCCTTCCTCTCCCTGCCAGTTCATTTCTTTATAAGCCTTGACAGCGACGTACGTTATATTTGAGCCATTTACGCTTCGTGGAAGCGATGACCAAGTAAAAAGATATAAGCGCTCCTTCTCTTTTTTTTTTCCTTGAATGACGAATAAAGAAAACGGTGGGTGGGCTGTACACATTTCTTTTATCGGAAAGCAATTCTGCGCAAATGGTCTTGTCCTCTTTCGATTTTGCGCCTCCCTTCCATAAATCTTTCTCAACAAGGGCACAGCGCTCGGGGCGGGGTACCGGGGAGGTCGGGGATTGGATTAGAGTAATGCTCAGCTCTGCCGGACACGAAGTGCGCTATGCGTCTGTCGCTCTTTGTCGTCCGTGTCGCCGCTGCAGCGAGGGCACCAACAGATTTTCGTCCGGCCCCACAACAGACGCTATAAACGAGGCACTCAGCCGCGACAAGGAAAGCTGCAACAGCGAAGGGGGACGGCCGATGATAAATTAGAACCTGCATGTGCATGATTCATGCGCCTGCGTGGGAGAAGGGCGCAGGTGCGGCGCCCTCGGGAACGTTGGGAGGAAAGCGTGCCCGACTGCGCAACCTCCCGGAGAGCTAATTCTTGCGGTTGCGAAAGGGGCGCGGAAAATTAAGCACGCGGTGCGCACCAAGAAGAGGTATGGACAGATGTGGAAGAATGCTTGTCGGCGTGAAAAAACCAAGCTGCACTCGACTCCGAAGGCATTATAGGTTCTTCGCGTCACTTCGCTCACTCGTTCTTCGCGTCAGATTCTCTGTCGAGAAGCGTCTGTTCTTTTTCCTTACTACGCGACCCTGTTTCTCTTATACGCCCCGCTTTGAACGCCTTTACCGCCCCAGACACTTGCACATCGGGTGCACGTACACCACACATACACGTTTCGCAGAGCAGGCGTCTCCATTGTTATATATATATATATATATATATATATATATATATATATATATATATATGTATATATATATATAAGGGAGAGAAGTGTATACCTGTACATGTCTGTACATAACAGACAGTAATGCCAAGGAATGTACAGGGGAAGTTATTAAAACCAATGGAATGTAAATACGAAGAAAGAATAATGGATGAAAGAATAACCAACTGTGAGCTATATATATATATATATATATATATATATATATATATATATATATATATATATATATATATATATATATATATATATATATATATATATATATATATATATATATATATATATATATATATATATATATATATATATATATATATATATCCCATCACTGCCGTCAATGAAAGAGTTAAGCACGTGAAATATGCGTTTTGGATAAGGATGACGTTTGAGATATGACGCGCGAAAGCACGGCCAGTTTCCCTCGTTCCTCCTTTTGTGTTGTTGTTATTCGTTCCTAGAAATTATATTCACTTCTGTCATAGAGCATGGGTCGGTGAAAATCCCGGCTGGAAGGAGAAATGGACTCGCGTCGTGAATTATTTTCAAAGCGATAGCCTGCTTACGCTTTTCTTTTTCTCCTCCTTTCTTTCTCTTCCGTTTCGCAAAATTTTCTCGCGCCCAAGGCAGCAAAACGCTGAAGACGCAAGTGCGCTGCGCCGAACTTATAGATGGCACACGTCATTTCTTGAGAGCGGCGATGCATAAGAAAGAGCGCCTATAAATAACTGGGCCAACAACTGTGCGATACACAAAGAGAAAGAAAAGCCATCGCCGATCTGATATACTAAATGAACAAAATTATATTTCATTTTCTACGCAATAAGCGAGGCCTGAAGCGAAGTGCGTTATCACAAGAGAACGCAGACAAAAAAAAAAGGTCGAATATTTTCAAATTCGATGTTCGCTAGAGCGGCTCAGCAGCTACGCCTCGCCTGCTGTGGATACGACGGATTAGGAAAGTGGAATATTACGATGATCGATGAGTAAACAGGATTCGCGCGGCCCGTATTACAGAATTCAGAGCCTTACAGTGTGAGAATGAACGCATCGAAACATCCGGAGGGTATAGCTCGCGCAAGAAGGACAGGAAAGAGCGCACTGCTGACACATATAGCGAAAGCCGCAACAAAAACCCCAGCAGGAGAGCCAGCTCGCGTTAACGGCGCAGCCTGCAGAAGGCGAGCCGAGGGCAACTTTTCTCGGGGAGCTGTCTTTTGCAAAATGCATTGTGTAACTGCGCTGCTCCTCCATTATTATAGATTTGGGCTGTGCTGAAAAACAGAGCCGATGATATCCTGTAACGAGAGCACCCTTGAGAAGCAAGCAGGCGGGAATGAATGACCGCTTCTAAAATGGGAGTAGGTATATTCATGGCGAAGTTGAGTGTGAGCGAAGGGAGAGGGGACGACCTTAATGCCCACACACGTACTTTTCGTACAAAACGGATTACGTAAGGTGTGGAGCTGCTAACGCATGCGAGGTCTTGGGAGGGAGACGAGGAGATCGGGATTGCTAGCGCGTTACGTTTCTCGAGCACTTTGCCTCGAAGTCACGTAATCCGAATTCGCGTGAATTTCGCATGCCAACGTGTATACAGCGTTTTTTCTTTTCCCCAAGTTTCACGTGTTGCTGCGCGCAATGTAGTTATGCCTGCCAATGCTGCAACATCAGTCGAAGCAATTTTGAAACTGCGCGTATATATAGGTTAAAAAAGCTGAATGCGGCTCATGCAAAAGAGAGAAAGAATATTTTTTTTTCTTCAACAAATTGTACAAAACAAAAGGAGAGTGAAGCAATGAAAGGTGAAGGAACAGGGGCCGTCATTGAGCTCATAACGCCTTCAGCCATAGTGAATGCAACCATGTAAAAACAACCCTTTTCTCGTAAGCAACGTAAGCAACACTTTTCAGTGTCAAGCCTCTTCCGTGTTTTGGTTGCTTGCGCTTTCACTCTGTACCATGCCAAACCAACAAGCCCAAACTACCCGTGTGAACACTGCACTTGTTTTTACGGTACCATCAAGAGCTATTTACTAACATTGGCAGGCGCAGTGTTCTCCAAAAAGAGGGGAATGGCAAGTTTACCACAACCCTGCCAGTTCCCCCTCGTTTGCCAAATGAGTGTATGCGAAATAGCGCCCCTCCTCCCCTCCCCTCCATCTGTCGAATGAATGAATGAATGAATGAATGAATGAAACAACTTTATTCACAGTCTAGCAAAGCTGGTTTGCTATGGGCCTCAGCCCTGGCCACGGAGCAAGAGAGACTAGTCTTGCTCCCTGAACGTGGACTAAGCATGCATTGGCCGCGAGCCCTTGGACTCGGGTGGCTTCCTCAGCTCGCTGCACGACCCAGAGTTGGTCTTCTAACGCGGAGAGTTCGTTTGTCAAGCCCGAAATAAAACAAGCTTCGCAATGATGAAGTTTATACTTCTCACAACGGCCTGGCTGTAGCCGCAGGTCGACTTTCCAGGAGTGAGTTCCAGGGGTAAATAAGGAATTTTCGAAATGAAACATGGGGGAGTTCTCGACCACCCTTATTGTCAATAACCAGTTTGGTCATAACCTTACACTTAAAAGAGTGAACAATGACGCGACAGGTGAGACTGAGTAAACGTAAGGGGCAGACCTACCCCCCCCCCCCCCTTGTCCACACAGTGCACACGTCCATGGTCATTAATCTAAAGAAAACACAGCAGTGCCCTCAGTAGCCAGTTTACTAGCCAGTCGAGGCGCCGTATGCACTTAATTTTAAGCAACGGTATCACTGCCATGGCACTGGCGTTGCGCTCTAGCAGGACCGACCGTCCCTGGGTATACACCATGAGACGGGGAGCTTTTTGCGACGCTCTTCAATCTAGATATTTATTGTCATCACGACGCATTCTGGTGTCTGGCGCTATATAGGGCTCGCCTCTGGTGAGAGCGGCACTATATAACGTACCACTCTTGCGCGGGCATTGAAAAAAAAAAAATCACCGGCCATGCACACTACTCGTTTAAGGGAAAGCTGAAACGTCCGGCCCCGGTGTTTAGCAGTGATTCAAGCCGACGTGGCGTTGAAGCCTTTCACAATTATTAGTTACATGTTCGTGCTTCCTAATGAGGTTAGACGCCCGTTGGGCTTGGGTTGACCCCAGTGTTTATTACTTCTTTACTTCACATGCCGCATGTTGTGCCTCACATGGTGATTACTGTCATGGAGATTACACACACACACACACACACACACACACACACACATATATATATATATATATATATATATATATATATATATATATATATATATATATATATATATATATATATATATATGGTGGGAGTAATTATTCAATGGCCCAGTTAGTCTTCGTGAAGGTATGGGATATGGCACAACGGGAGCGTTGTCAACAAGGATAAATATATTTATTTCCCAACAGTTTCGGGAGGGGGTCCTCCCTTCATCAGGGGATGAGTTATACCCTATACCGTTGTGCCATATATATATATATATATATATATATATATATATATATATATATATATATATATATATATATATATATATATATATAGTGTGTGTGTGTGTGTGTGTGTGTAGATTGCCACGGCTGGTAGCAGTGATACTATCAGCAGGAACGCGTGCTTCGACAAATAACGGTGAAAGTTTACATGAGCGTAGAGTAAAAACGAACAGAAACGTAGAAGAGCGCGTGTGAAAGCACTCCAGGGAATATTTAATTATACATACTCAGTAAATGAAAAACAAGCTCAGATGTAAACTAGTGAAGGCGTATTGCGTATAATTTCACAAGAAAGATTTCAAGTCACGTTCTGTTTTGTAACCCCATTACCAGAGGCAGCACCCCCCAAAATCTCGACTGCAAACTCTTTGCCACACCTTTCCACCGGCCCAGGACACGGTCAAAACACAACGCGCAACTTCCCCGCCTCCCTCTTTTTAACATTGTTTTAACATTGTTGTGAGGATGTTGCGACAATTCCAAGAACCTCTCTTATTTTCTGTATTACATACATAGAAAATGATATCACACCATGCATGTATAAAGGCCAGAGAATATACGTTAATAGGCTAACCATTGTGCATAGTGAACTATTATTTCAAGTAAATCAAAAAGAACGCAACAAAAAGAAACAATACGACTGCGAAGCAACGAATCAGGAACGGTAACATGGTAAGCATCCGTGGTAGCCACATATTTCGAGGAGGGAATCAAGGTTCTGGCTGACTGAACACCCTGATGTAGCATCGCTTCGCGTGGAAGTAATGGCTGTATCCTGCTAACCCCGCTACGACCTGCAAGATAAAAAAATTAAAAAGGCAATATGTGAAACTTTGCCTATGTCTTCGTGAAAACTGTCAATAACAGGACACAGGCACGTGGAACACACGTGGACATTTACCATGAGTTAAACAGCCCCTCTCGAGGAACCGCCAAAAACAATGATTACATAAACTGGAGTTCGGAAACGTCGTTCCGCCATAATTAGCAAATGAAATAGTCTTATCTTTCGATTATAACACACACACACACGCACGCACGCACGCGCGCGCGCGCGCGCGCGCGCGTGTGTGTGTGTGTGTGTGTGTGTGTGTGTATTTGTGCGCGCGCGCATATACTTACCTAGACATACACGTTAACACCTGGTTTAGGTTAGTCTCGGAAAACCCGCGAGACACCCCTGTGGTAATTCACACCTCTAATTAATAAATATTGAAATAGCTTACGAACGATACTGCTTTAAAATACTTGTGAGTAGACACGAGCATAATCAATGCAGGTAAGGCTCATAGCAATGCTGAAGATCAGTAGATAGGACAATAGGTCGGCAAAGTGGAACTCACTCAGAGTACCCAAGAAATATATCTTGCGCTTTGGACTTAATCGGACTCGGACACTCACCAATTTTTTGCTCAGTCTGACTCACTCGAACTCACACGCACTAAAATTTTCTTCAACCGGACTCACTCGGACTCAGACTCATGAAAATATTACTCAGCCGGACTCACTCAGACTCACAACTCGATCTGAGTCTGGACTCCGAGGGAGTCGACTCATGAGCGTGTTCACCGACCTATGCCCGGAACCTGAAGATGGGCGAGATATGCGTTGCCAAAGTTTTCTAAGAAATACACAACGTGCTTTATGCAGTAACTTGCGTGCTTCAGCGCATTCAGAAAATTCGTTTGTAAAGTCAAGTAAAATATGCGTGCATTGTTATCCCAAGTTTGACAGTGCTTATTTCACCGTTAGTGGTACTCTCGAGATTCATGCCAAGTGGCGGCGGTATGAGTTAGTTAAAAAGTAGGTAGTTAACATTTTTCGAATGGCGAGTTACATCGTGCATTTCATTTCCAGTATAAGTGCAGTACGCCTTCACGAGTAAGTTGGCGCAGTTGGTACGCTGTCTTTACGCCACGAGGTCCGCCCAAATGAACAATTTTATCTTAACATACCGTCTCCTATCTTCGGCCACGTTACAGTAACTGTATGTGGTCCCTACGTAGAGACCATATACAGTACCGGACGCCTTTGTCAAGCCGTGAAGCCAGCCTACGTCGCGAAGAAGACATTGACGCCAGTCACGAGCACCTAACAAGCCGCAGGCAGCAGGGTTTGCCCCCGGAGCACAGTTCACTACAAAACAAGGCTCGGGAGACCAGGACCATGACATCGACCGCGGCAACAAAGACAAGTGCTGCGCCACAGCCCGCGATCGCGATGCAGCAGCCAAGGGAACCACCGTTTTTCCGTGGGTCATCGTTTGAAGATCCGGAGACCTGGCTGGAGGCCTACGAACTGGTGGCCGCCCTGAACTACTGGGGCACAGAAGAGAAGCTACACCACGTCTACTTTTATTTGGAGGACACGGCTAGGACCTGGTTCGAGAATCGGGAGTCTGCGCTTCAAACATGGGATCTCTTCCGCGGTGTATTCCTGTATACGTTCAGGAGCATCGCCCGCAAGGAAATAGCCGTGACGCTGCTGGAAACGAGGGTGCAACTCCCGAATGAAAATGTTGCAATCTTCGTGGAAGAAATTACGTGACTTTTCCACCACTCTGACCCCGAAATGCTTGAGGAGAAATAAGTTCGTTTTCTCATGCGAGTGGTCAAGCAAGAACTCTTCGCTGGACTCATCTGAAACCCCCCGAAGATCGTCCAGGAATTCCTGTTGGAAGCAAGATCGATTGGGACGACGCTGGAAATGCGAACCCGTCAGTACAATAGGCGAATGATGGAAGACAAGCCAAATCTTGCTTTCGGCTCTGACGACCTTCGCGAAACAATACGAGCGGTCGTGCAGGAAGAGCTGCGTAAATTGTTGCCGGCCTCACAGCATCCCGTCGACCCGATCGCCGCCTTTTTACGCCAGAAAATCCAGCCACTTTTCCGGACACCCGAACCAACGCAGCCTGAGCCACAAGCCATGAGCTATGCTGCTGCAGCCCCACCGTGCCCGCCTTCCCCCACGCTCACACCAAAACGCCACACCGTCGCACTTACGTCACCAGACGCCACCACCACCACCGACGTCCTACCTTTCACCAGCGGGCCAGCGCAGCGCGCCGAGGAAAACAGACGATTGGCGGGCACCTGACAATCGCCTGCTCTGCTACCACTGCGGCGAGGCCAGAAACACCTATACCGCCGTTGCCAGTACCGACAAATTGGTCTGCGAGGCTTCGACATCAACGCGCCGAGCCCACAGCGGTGTGAACGACCACATCACATCGCCGACTACCTCGCGGTAGCGCAGTCGACACCCCGACGACCTTACCGTTCGCCGTTGCCAGGCAGCTACGCCTCACCGCATGGCGGGCAATACACCGGCTCGGTTCAGGGCCGATCTCCGAGCCCCTACTCGGAAAACTAAGGGCAGCAACCGATGGAGGTGCGGTTGCTGTACGACGAACTACCGAAGATCCTCCGCCGCCGACGACGCGGCCGCCACGAAGTCGAAAGCACCACCGCAAGAAAAAAAGAGACTTGACGTTGAACCTTCACCGCCTGCGGAAGACATCACGACGCAACGTGGAAGCAACGGAGCAAATAGACGTAGCCCTGACTTGACGCCAAGACCCAACCGCAACGCACGACGACGAACCAGCGACCTCGACGAGTGGCCACCTCGTCACTGCTCTCGTCGATACTGGGCTCCGCCGCGGTGGTCTAGTGGCTAAGGTACTCGGCTGCTGATCCGCAGGTCGCGGGATCGAATCCCGGCTGCGGCGGCTGCATTTTCGATGGAGGCAGAAATGTAGTAGGGCCGTGTGCTCATATTTGGGTGCACGTTAAAGAACCCCCGGTGGTCGAAATTTCCGGAGCCCTCCACTACGGCGCCTCTGATAATCATATGGTCATTTTGGCACGTTAAACTCCCCATTTCAATCAACCGTCAATACTAGAGCCGACTATTCCGTCGTCAGTGGGTCTTTTGCGACGAAGTTGAAGAAATGAGGACTGCGTGGCAAGGCCCCGAAATCCGGACCGCTGGAGGTCGCTTAATAACGTAGACTAGAGTCTGCACAGCAAGAATCACCATCATTAACCAGACTTATCCTGCAAGCTTTGTTATCATACAAAATTGCTCCAGGGATGTAATACTTGGAATGGACTTGCTAAGTCAACGCGGCGCTATCACCAATCGGAGGTCTGAGTCAATCACACTAACCTCAAAAAAAAAAAAAAAACGCTGCCGAACGCTACAACGCCAAGGAATAACGCATTACATGTGCTAGAAGAGCACGTCACCGCGCCGCCTTTCTCCGGCGTCGTCGTTTCTATTGGCACCAAAAAAGCCGAAAACTTTGAAGGCGTCGTCGAGGGTGATCAGTACCTTCTTCAGAACTGTCAGATTTGCGTCACAAGAGGCATAGCTGAGCTGCGTGACGGCAAAGCAAAGGTGGTGCTGACAAACTTCAGTCACGAATATAGGCACCTCAACCGTGGTCCGGTGGTCACCCACATCGACGAATTCGTAGAAGCGAGCAATTCATTCTCCCTCTTTGACGCTGCCGATGCGACTTCAACGAAACGAGGTGCCGAAACAGATTTCGATATAAACCCGAGCCTTTTTAAGTGCAAGCAAGACCAGCTCAAGTCCCTGCTCTTGCAATTCAAGGGCTGCTTTTCGTCATCATCGCGAATTCGACAAACCCCAGTCGCGAAACATCACATCATAACAGACAAAAGTGCGCGATCAGTTCGACAAAACCTGTACCGAGTCTCGACGCGTGAACGCGACGCCGTGAGGAAACAAATCGACGAAATGCTACGCGACGACATCATTCAGTCATCCAAGAGTCCGTGGGCGTCACCCGTGGCATTAGTGAAGACGAAAAACGGGAGCCTACGTTCTTGCGTCGATTACCGCTGCCTGAACAAAATCACAAAGAAGAACGTGTACCCTCTCCCACGAATAGACGATACACTGAACCGTCTCCATAACGCACAGTATTTTTCTTCGATGGACCTCAAAACGGGCTATTGGCAAATTGAGGTTGACGAGAAAGATCAAGAGAGGACGGCCTTTATCACATCAGGCGGCCTCTTTGAGTTTAAGGTCATGTCATTTGGTCTTTGCTCGGCGCCTGCGACGTTCCAGCGCGTTATGGACACTGTGCTGGCTGGGTTGAAATGGCAGACTTGCCTCGTGTACTTGGATGACGTCGTCGTGTATTCCTCCTGCTTCGGCGAGCATCTCCGACGCCTTGAAGCGATACTTCAAGCTATCAACACCTCTGTACTAACCCTGAAGCCAGAAAAGTGCTGCTTTGCGTACGAGGAGCTGTTGTTCCTGGGACCCGTGATAAGCAAGTCTGGAGTCCGTCCCAACCAGCGGAAAACATCCGCCATCGCTGATTTTCCGCTGCCCGCTGACAAGAAGGTTGTACGCCGATTCCTCGGATTGTGCGCCTATTACAGGCGTTTCGTCAAACGTTTTCCACAGATCGCCAAGCCGCTAACTCACCTCACGAAAAGTAACGTCGAATTCAGGTGGGAAGCGGCACAAGAGGAAGCATTTCAGGCACTTAAACGACCCCTCCTAACACCACCGATACTTGCGCATTTCGATGAATACGCCGAAACAGAAGTACGCACCGACACAAGCAGCGTCAGACTCGGCGCCGCTGCTTTGCGGTGCAAAGGACTGGCGGCATGGAAAAGGTCATCAGTTATGCTAGCCGGTCGCTATTCAAGGCCGAGGCCAGCTATTCCACAACAAAAAAGGAGTGCCTTGCCATCATCTAGACAGTGTCAAAGTTTCGCCCCTACCTCTACGGCAGGCCTTTCAAAGTTGTGAGCGACCACCATGCCTTGTGTTGGCTAGCTAACTTGAAATACCCTTCTCGTCGCCTCGCACGATGGAGCCTCTGACTTCAAGAATTGGACGTGATCATCGTTTGCAAGTTTGGAAGAACACACTCTGGCGCCGACTGCTTGTCTCGTGCCCCCGTCGAACCACCGCTGCCCGACGGCCTGGATGAGGAAAGCTTCTTAGGAACAATAACTGCCGACGACTTCGCCGAGCAATAGCGAGCTGACCCGGAACTCAGAAGCCTTGTGGAATACCTCGAGGGTAGCAGCACGACTGTTCCGAATGTTTTCAAGAGAGGACTAGAGTCGTTCTTCTTGCGAAACGGAGTTCTCTTAAAAAAGAGCTTCTCGCCCCTTCGAGCCAACCATCTTCTCGTGGTTCCTTCAGCAGTGAGACCAGAAGTACTCGAGGCCCTGCACAACGACCCGACGGCTGGACACCTCAGTGTTTCCCATACGCTCGCAAGAATACAAGAAAAGTAATACTGGCCACGAATTTTCGCCGACGGCCCTCGCCACGTCAGAACCTGCAGCGACTGTCAACGACGAAAGACACTACCGACTAGGCTAGCAGGACTTCTCCAGGCCATCGAGCCACCTCGCTGGCCGTTCCAGCAAATCAGCCTGGACTTACTGGGACAATTCCGGGAACAATTATATCACCGTAACTACTGACTACCTCACACGCTATGCCGAAACAAAGGCCCTCCCCAAGGGCAGTGCCTCCGATGTAGCAAGGTTCTTCGTCGAGAACATTGTTCTGTGTCACGGAGCTCCACAAGTCCTCATTACTGATAGAAGTACAGCCTTTACGGCGGACCTAACTCAGGCGATCCCAAGGTACAGCCAGACCAATCAACGCCGCACCACCACCTACCATCCACAGACCGACGGCCGCACCGAATGTCTTAATAAGACAATCCCTGATATGCTGGCTATGTACGTCGACGTCAAGCACAAGACGCGGGATGAAATCCTTCCATGCGTGACCTTCGCGTACAATACGGCCGTCCAAGGAACGACGCATATGACGCCGTACAAGTTGGTCTATGGAAGGAGCCCGGCAACGACGCTCGACGCTATGCTTCCAAACGTCGCTGGCGAGGAGAACCTTGACATCACCACTTACCTTCAGCGCACGGAAGAAGCTCTACAACTCGCCCACCTTCGCATCAAGTATCAGCTGGCGACCGACAGCTGCAGTTACACGGTCCCCAGGTACCAGCCCGGGGACCATGTCTGGGTATGGACTACGACGGTACTTCTACTTCTACGACGGTACTTCGGAGCGTACAGAGTATACTCCGACGACTCGGCACACTCGATTACGACGTTGTTGAACTCTCGGCACCGTGCTCGACCTGAAGGCGTCCATGTCGTGCGCCTCTAGCCATTTCATGTGTGAACCTGAGGACTGCATTTTGTTGTTGTTGCTGTACTTATTGTTTATTGTCTTTATTATTGAACTTTCGTCTTCGGGACCATGCTTTTTTCAGACGGGTGCAATGCCACGTTCCTTTCCTCAAGTTTTGTTATCAACCCGTTACACTAAGTTCAGCGCAAACCGCGCCTACGATGTTCGAGAAGCTTCGAGGCTTCAGTAGATCGTTTTGTTAAGATTACGCCAACTTCAGGAAGGTCACAGATTATTCGGGAACCTACGCCGACGCTAGCGATAAGCTAGAGTATTTGATTACAAGGGTATAAATGCCGACACGCTTCGCCACTTGTCAGTTGATTGACGGCCGACGCTCCGTTCGCCACTATCAGATTGATGATTGATATGTGGGGTTTAACGTCCCGAAACCACTATATGATTATGAGAGACGCTGTAGTGGAGGGCTCCGCAAGTTTTGACCACCTGGGGTTCTTTAACGTGCACCCAAATCTGAGCACACGGGCCTACAACATTTCCGCCTTTATCAGAAATGCAGCCACCGCAGCCGGGATTCAATCCCGCGACCTGCGGGTCAGCAGCCGAGTACCTTGGCCACTGAACCGCTGCGGCGGGGCCGCCGCTATCAGTGCAAAACTGCTACTGGAATCCGACTTTCCGTTCACCGGGCACAGGTTTGCCCAAATAAACAGTTTTATCTCAACATACAGCTTCTTGTCTTCGCCCACGTCACGACCCCGTGACAATATTCAAAAGGAGGGTATATATATCGGGTTATGTATTGCTCCAATCTTAAGTGACTTGTTTTTTAGCCAAACTTGACAGAACCATTTCAGGTGACCTTTTTGACAACCGAACCATGCGCATTTTAGATTGGTTGACGACTTCCTGGTTCTTCTTGACTGTGACCCCATGTCCTGTGCCTTAAATATCCTCAGCTTCATCAAGGAACGGTTCAAACCCCTCGCTTTAACTCATGAGTTGCCTGTGAATAGCACTCTCAGGTTTTTAGATATAGCTCTAGTTTTTCACAACGACCACAGTTGTTGGACGTATAAGCCAAGGAGCAATAAATCCCTGCTTCCGTACCACTTCACCCACACAAAACTCGTAAAAAGAGGCATTGTGGACTTGTGCTTTAGCAATGCTTTACAGAAGTCTTGTCCACATCTAATGGCTGCTAGTTTTAAAGAGCAAGCAGTGCAACTTTCAAATGCTGGCTACCCCTTCCACGTGCAGGTTTTTGTCGTGGAAAATTCGGTCAAGGTACTTCAGACCTCGGACCAAGTCCTCCCCCAGGTTGAGCCATTAAGGCCCCGGAAGGTGGCCGTAGTTTCCTATCTGCATGGAATCTCCCACAAATTAAAAAAAAAGGTGGGGATTGTGCCAATGTAACGGTGGTTTTATCTGCACCCCAAAAAGTTGTCTTACTTGTGTATGAAGGTTGTTCCAGGTTGTTCTAAAAAGCACAAGACCCTGCTTGTCACGTGTGCTGAAAATATAATCTATCAGATACCTCTTTCACGAGGCAAGCACTACATAGGACAAACTGCCCGCTGTATTGATTACCGGCTCCGTGAACACTCGTGCAACGTCAGGAATGGTTGCGATGGTTTTTTGGCACTGCCATGCAGTACGTGTGGTTCCAAACCACTTTTTTGTGATACCGTAATTGTTGGTAAAAGCAGAAATAAAATAACAAGGGAGATTATTGAGGCAGATAAGATTAGTAGATTAGGGCTGAACTGTGTCAGCACTCCCTCCATCGGGCTTTGCCAAAGAGAATTGTCCTTTTTACGCTTGTAAGTTTTCGCGCATGGCATTTGTGAATTTGAAAGCCATTCTGTCTGCTTTTTTTTGCATTTCGGGAGTATATATATGTACGTTCTACGAAATAAATATTTGTTGGAAGTTAACGCTCCCCCTTTTCCCCTTCCCTTGTCCTGTGTCTCAGTTTTTGCGCACTACGATAATATTAGTTAGGAATTACCAACACGCCCAACTACACACGCTTGAGCATATACGTTAAGTGACCTTCAGATGGACTTTAAGTACACCCCCCCCCCTTCACACGCGCAAACAGTACGGCATCCTCTTTAATAAGTATAGATTAATTTATGAGCACACAGAACACACCACGCGTTCTGCGTACACCAAGAAGGCACTCATAGTTGGTGGGAGAATATACGAACCGCAGCGAGCTTGCCGAAGGTGTCGTCGCCAGACTTCCAGAGGGTGTAAAACGCTGAGGTAAAGTAGAAAGCGGCGGCGATGATATTGAACAGGAACAACTGCGAAGGGTAACAATAAAAGTATTAAAGGGGACACGCGATGTAGAACCAGCCAGGCGGTACTGCGTAAATTGGGCGTCACTAGTGATAGTTAATTAGTTAGAACACACACAATGATGATAAGGAAAGTATAGAGATAGTTGTCAGAAGTAATTGTAATGTAAATGTGAAGTGGACGAAAAGATAACTTGCCGTGGGCAGGAATCGAACCTGCGACCTTAGAATAACGCGTCCAATGCTCCACCACTTATCTGCGGTGGCGGTCATGCCTCCGCCCACTTCATGGGGTATATATGTGCATTTGAACGTGCGAGCGTCAGTAAGTGCCGCCTGTTATACCATTACGGCAAGTGCGGGAAACTATTTTTGCTTTTGGAATTTGGTTAGCCCGACGTTTGAATCCACATATATGTACCCTATATAGTGAGCGGAGGCATGACCACCACCACAGATCAGTAGTAGAGCATTGGACACGTTATTCTAAGGTCGCAGGTTCGATTCCTGCCCATGGCAAGTTATCTTTTCGTCCACTGCACATTTACATAACATTTACTTGTAACAAAATCCTTTCCTTGGTCTGTTAGTTCTCGTGTCTACGAAAGAAAACGAGCCCTTAAATTTACACTTCGGTACTGCAACGATCCGGCAACGCAATTTTTTAGTAGAATAGTGTAACATTTAGATAAAGTGGAATACTGGACCAGTTGCCAAAACATAATGTGGGAATATACGAGTGCACAAGGTAGAAGAAAAAGCACTTGACAGGAAAGACGCTCAGGAAAGAGCGTCTTTCCTGTGAAGTGCTTCTCCTTCTGCCTTGTGCACTCATACATTTCCACATTGTGTAACGATTAGATGCATTAATCTTTTTGTGTGTGTGTTGTGCAAGCAGTACTATTCATTAGCGATCAGCAGGCCATGAGCAACGGATGATAACGACGTAACAAAAACGAACGAAACGATTCATTACATTGTACTGGCTTTGCAGCCACCTTTAAAGGAACGGGAACGACAGATTCTTTTTTTTTTTTTGCTTCTCATGGTTTAGATAATGCACGCACCACACAAATAATAAAGTTCCTGAACGACGTTGTTCTTTCAATTAGTGTATTCCAACAAAAGCCGTTGTACATTCGCTGTGGACTAAACGCAAGTACGGCCGCATAGCTTCCTGTATTTGTCAACTGGGCAAATACCTTACACGTAAATTTTTGTTACTTCCTACGCCAGACGTGTAATCAGACAGCGCTGCATCTAAGATCGAGCACGCTTGCCCTGCTTTGACTCAAGCACAATAGAGTGCGCTATCGTGCCTCACGGCTTAATGCAACAAGCATATTTCGCTCTAAAAGGTATTTCTCAAGCCTTGTAAGCCTTTTTTTGGGCGCATGTCAGATCAAAACATTTTCTGCAAAGGGATTCGCCATGTGGCCTGTATAGGTTACACAATACCGTCAATTGTACTGTGTAAGTTCATGCAGACGATAGTCTGAGTAACCGAGGCCCTACAATAAAAGAAATAATAATGTTCTCGCATTTTAAAATGGTATTGCAATCGGGGACTGCACAAGTAACGTGCCTAAAGACGTGCAATACACAAAACTTGAGTGATATGTGGCGTTGAACGTCCCGAAATTGATTGATATGTGAGGTTTAACGTCCCAAAACCACCATTTGATTACGAGAGACGCGAACGTCCCGAAATCACCATATGATTATGAGAGGCGCTGTAGTGGAAGGCTCCGGAAATTTTGACATGTGCACCTTTGGTTCTTTAACGTGCACCCAAATCTGAGCGCACGGGCCTACAACATTTCCGCCTCCATCGGAAATGCAGCCGCCGCAGCCGGTATTCGATCCCGCGACCTGTGGGTCAGCAGCCGAGTACCTAATACACAAAACTTAACGTTTCATTTATTTCTGTATACATCTAGAACACTTTTAATTTGCCTATAATGCTGGCTTCAACGAGTAAACACGAGTCAACCAAATTGATTTGCTCGTTACTAAAGAAATCATTCCAGCAGTCCGCACATCTGTGCGTCAAGAGATACTGATACAGAATAACTTATCTTACGTAGCGGACTGAGATGATTGCATGACTGCTCTAGCGGGTAAACGCCATATTCTGCATATGACCAAATGTATTCGTCATTTCAGATCTCGACTTTAGAAAGCGTGTGAGAAGTATTTATTATTATTATTATTATTATTATTATTATTATTATTATTATTATTATTATTATTATTATTATTATTATTATTATTATTATTATTATTATTATTATTATTATTATTATTATTATTATTATATGATAAATGCGACGCACATCAGCGCAACTTGAAACATGGCCAGACTAGTCTAGTACACTATATAGTCATACGAACTCTTCGGACACTACTTTCGTAAAAGCGTGAGTTCTTAATCAGGTGCATAAGCGCAGATTATTATGTACACGGGTCTCGAATAGTTATTTCGCAATTCAAAGGTCCCCACCGCTGTAGCCTACGGACAGAAGCACTCGGGTGCTGACCGGCATGTCGTGGGACCAAATTCCGGCTGCAGCGGCTGCATTTTCGATGGAGGTGAAAATGCGGTTGGCCACCTGTGCTCAGATTTGGTTGCACGTTGAATATCCCAGGAACTCGAAATTTCCGGAGCTTTCCACTGCAGCGTTTCATAATCATATTGTGGTTTTGAAACGTTAAACCCCAGATATTATTATAATATTGAGTTCAATACAATTGCTGAAAGAAGCCAAAAACGTGGTTTGGTTACCTCCTCCCCCCTCTCCACAAAAAAAAAATCTGAAATAAAAGATTTGAAATTCGACAGATCCCACGTACCTGGGAATCGACGTTATGCGAAGCATGCGGAGGGAAGGTGACCATGTTGCAATTTTTTGATAGAGCGACACGTCATGAAATGACTCTAAATATATCTAAAAAATTTTCACGCACATACTTATGTTGAAAAGCTGCACATGTTTATATAACCAGTTATTTGCACTTGCGCGACGATGCCAACTGGAACATGCGTATTAGCAACACCAAAAGCTGATATGAAGGGCTGATGCTTGCGAGGATTCTGCCCTGGACACTGCTACATTAATCAACTTCAGTGCATGGCAACTAACCACAATTGATGTTAACTCGACGTGACCACTGTATCAAAGGGACACACGCGCAATGTTTATAAAATTGGGCAGGCAGCACTGCAACCACAATTGACGTTTGACGAAGATTAGCGCCTATATAAAAAAAAGTAGTTCCGCGACCTGGCATGGCTCAGTGGTAAAATTCTTCATTGCCACGCAGAATGCTTGGGTTCGATTCCAGCTCGGACCTTTACATTTATTCTTTGCATTTGTCTTGTCGACGGTATACCGATGTCGGCGATTCCTTAGTGCTTGCGCATTAAAATTACCCATGAGTGTTCTCGTTGTTTCTGAGTAGACACTAAGTGTCAGTCGCCTGTGGCACATACCTTCATACCAGGGGCACATACCCGCCCGTAGGTATGTGCCACAATCTTCCGGCAAGTGTTTGACGACGTACACGACGGTATTGTGACATTATTAATGTCCTGACCAGCGCTTCACATTCGTCAAAACATCTTACTTTCCCATGCTAAATTTGGTTTACGTCAAGTTAAGGGGGTGACCACGAGAGCACCCAAACGCAAGCGGCTACATAGATAGATAGATACGCTTGAAGTCGCCAAATCTCGCTAAGAAATGCTTCGCATTTAAAAAAGTGGGACACGGACTTCGGAACAGAGCATCGGCTTTCGCGATTGATCAGCAGCCGCTATGCGCGAGGGCGTAATTCTGCATTTTCTTGCGTATCCATCGGTATAGTGGCTGGAATAGGAACGTGTGATGAGTGGCAAGCGGCGCCTACTGAGCGCATTGAAACCTCCGAGAAGGAGCCGCGTGGGGGCGCGCGCAATCGTTTATACTGATGTCACATAGGATGTACGATAAGCTCAGGGGAATGCACATAGATGAAGGTGGCTCCAGAAGTCTGGGTAGTGATCACAAACGTATCAAGCTAAGTTTTGGAAGAGCAGTGAAAGTGGGAAGGAGGCAAGATAAGCAACTACAGGAAAAATTTTATTCAAAAAGGCAAATAGAAATAGCTCCTAAACAAATTGAGAAAGTAATCACTGAGAATAATAAAACAATGTGGACCTACATTAATAATTAGACTGTTTGAGCTAGAGCTTGCTAAGGCACGTGACAAGTCACCCCAGAAAAGAAGACACAAACCCAAGAGTTGGCGGGATGATGAAGTTAAGAGAGCCATAGCAAAACGTCAGGAAGCTTCTATAGAGAACACAGACATGCTTACCAGCGGGGTGAACCGACATATGGCGTTGAAAGAAAATGGGAAATCTTTCCAAGCTGTAGAAGGGATGCATCCCTTCTGATCAATGAAAAGGTTAGAAGAAAACGAGCTCAGTGGCTTGCAGAAGTACATAAAAAAGATAGAAAGGCAGCTGCGAAATTTCGGAACCATCTAAACTCCCTAAGAGATGAGACAGGCCTAGAGCAGAGGTTTATAACTACAGCTCAAGGTGCTAGGCTAGAAGGGGACGAAGCTATTGAATATATAAGAACAAGGGTGACAGAAAAATTTCAACAAAGAAGTGATTTATGCATCACAATAGACAAGAATGAATCAAGTGGCGCAATGGCTTCATTTTCACAACGAGAATGGGAAAGGGCTGAGAAGAGGATTCCTAGTAGTACATGAACAGGCCCAGATGGCATTCCAATTATGTTGATAAAGAAATTAAATCCGAAGCCTAAGCAGGCTTTGAGAGAGGCAGTGAGCAAAATAATAATCGATGGTGAAGTCCCCGATGGATTGAAACTTAGCAGGATGAACATTATCTATAAAAGGAAACGGGGACAAAGCTGACATAAAGAACTACCGTCCTATAACAGTGACATCAGTGGTCTACAGGCTGGCGATGCAGATTATAAAGGAAAGACTACAGGCATGGATATAGGATGAGGAGGTGCAGGGGAAACTGCAGAATGGGTTTAGGAAACACAGGATGTTGGAAGACATTCTGTTCTCACTGACGCAGTGCATCGAAATAACAGAAAAGGAACACAAGCTCATGTGGCTAGCATTTTTGGATATCAAGGGAGCGTACGATAGCGTGGTTCAAAAGGACTTGTGGGAAATACTGGACACGCTAGGTGTGGAAGATGGAGTCGCTAATCTTTTAAAGGATATCTATAAAGGTAACGAGGCAGTTATAAAGTGGGAAAAACAGGTATCCAAGCCTGCAGAGGTAAAACGGGGGCTTAGGCAGGGGTGTCTTATGTCACCCCTATTATTCATGATGTACCTACAAGGATTAGAGGCCAAATTAGAGAGAAGTGGACTGGGCTTCAACCTCTCTTTCGTCAAACAAGGCAAACTCATTGAACCGGCACTACCAGCATTGATGTACGCAGATGATATAGTGCTAATAGCCGAAAACAAGGAAGATTTGCAGAGATCGATGGACATCTGCGGTAATGAGAGAGATAGGTTAGATTTCAGATTCAGTAAGAAAAAATCAGCAGTCATGATTTTTAATGATAATGAAGGTAGTGAGCTTAGAATACAGGAGGTCACGCTATAGAGATAACAGATAAATACAAATATCTGGGCGTATGAATAAGCAATGGGGCCGAGTACATAAGGAAACATGAAATATACGTGACGACTGAAGGTAACATGAATGCAGCGGTGATGAAAAACAGGGCACTATGGAATCACAATGGGTATGATGTTGTGAGAGGAATGTGGAAAAGGGTCATGGTCCCTGGTCTGACGTTCGGCAATGTGGTCATGTGCATGAGATCAGAAGTTCAAGCAAGATTAGAAATTAAGCAACGTGGAATAGGTATGACTGCCTTAGGAGCTCACAGAAGTACACCAAATCAGGGAGTACGAGGTGATATGGGATGGACATCATTTGAGGGCAGGGAAGCTAGAAGCAAGATAAAATTTGAGAAGCGATTGAGAGAAATGGGGGAGGAGCATTGGGCAAGGAAGGTTTTCAGTACTTGTACATGAAGAATGTTGATACAAAATGGAGGAAGCGAATCAGGAAATAGACTGGTAAATACTTAGAAAACAGCAGGTGGCCAAACCAAAAAGAACAATCGGTTAAAAAGAAAGTGAAGGAAACGGAGACTGACATGTGGAGAATTGGCATGATTAAGAAGTCCGCACTAGAGATCCATCGAACTTTTAAGCAGGAAATTGCCAAGGAAAGGATCTATGATAATGTTCGGGGTAGTTCTCTACTGTTTGAGGCCCGCACGGGAGTATTGCAAACCAAGACATATCGGGCCAAATACGAAGGGGTAGACACAGTATGCAGTGCATGTGGAGAGGAGGAAACTGCCGAACACCTAATAATGTTCTGTAAAGGGCTTCACCCTATAGTTTACAATGATGGCGCAGAGTTTTTCAAAGCACTGTTGTTTAGGGACAGGCAGGGCAAAATAGTCTTTAAACGGGTAGAATTAACTCGAAGAAGGTTATCTGATTGGTTGCTGAAGTCCAGACACGAGTGAAAATTACACCCTTCGCTGCAAAGTACCAGTCCTCAATTTTACTATTTAAAGGGAAAAAAGATAAATATAGTGGTTAGTTCACTAAGTATTGCGGCTAGGTGGCGTGAGCCGCCACCCGATCTAGAGGGTACAGCCACATCCATCCATCCATCCATCCATCCATCCATCCATCCATCCATCCATCCATCCATCCATCCATCCATCCATCCACCCATCCATCCATCCATCCATCCATCCATCCATCCATCCATCCATCCATCCATCCATCCGTCTGTCCGTCCATCCATCCATCCATCCATCCATCCATCCATCCATCCATCCATCCATCCATCCATCCATCCATCCATCCATCCATCCATCCATCCATCCATTAATCCATCCATCCATCCGTCCATTCGTCCGTCCGTCCGTCTGTCCATCCATCCATCCGTCCATCCGTCCGTCCACGTTGTTTGCACGTTTCCAACTGTTTCGTCGGCGCGTTCGTCCTCGTTTTATTTAATTGCGGTGGCACTCTGACACCGACGCTTCTACATGCACTCTCATGGCGCGAAGAGAAAGTGATTGCTTCGTCCCGGGGCTCGCTGCAGGCTACAAGTCAGCTAAAAAGAAGCATGCGTTGTTTGGCCTTCCAAAGGATGAAGCTCTGTTATTGCAGAGGCGGAGAGTGATCCCGGGCGCTGACAAGCTGCTTCAGGAAAACTCTGCTGTGTGAGAGCTACACTTCAGCGAGAGGTACATCTCCTGGCACTTCGAGCACACTGTGAATGGCGAAATTGCTCGCATTGAAAGGGGTAGGCCCATAGGTGTGCTTGCCGTTAGGGGGTGGGGGGGGGGGGCGAAGATTCATTGCAGGGCGCTTCCTCCCTATTAATTCAGTCTATGAGGCAGATTTTACGCCCCTTTTCAGATGACTAAAAGAGTGCCTTGCTGCCTAGTCAATGTATAGAACAGATTTAGCACCCCCCTCCCAGGTGGCGAACACAATTTGTGGCCCTCGTGCGGGCGCCAATGTGTAGGCCTTTTGGAGACGCTCTTCAAATTTGTAGGCGCCCTTGAAATCACTTCTTCAAAGTGGTTTAGCTATCATGAGCTTCACAGTCACAGCTTGGAAAATCTTGTTTCCTGCCTGAAAAAAAAAAGTCACCCTGGGCTGCGCACAACATGGTCAGAGCCTCACCAATCAAGTAACCAAGGTTTTTTTCTGCTGACCCATTTGACTTTTTACACAAAGGTACTCCACAAGGAGCGAGCATGTTCCCGTGAAAAGAGGAAATACCTGAAGCTCAGCCACATCACCTAGGCTTGCAGCCCAATGTTCTGTGGGGCGCTTGTGAACTACAAAACTTTTTTTTTCTTGGGGATAAAAAAGGACGCGCGACCCATTATTAAGAATGCATTGTGTAAACAGATAGTGAGTCACTACTCGGAAACGCGTTGTATGACCTGTGTGCAGAAAATAGAATGTTTTCATCCAGATACAGCTCGTGATTTTCGTCTCTGAGTATGACGTTATGAATGATGAGGCTTTATTTACAGATTAGTGCTTGAGGAAATGACGGTTCACCGTGGAAAGTGTTGCAAGCAATAGCTCACAACTGAGTTCATCATTCCACCCTTCTACCACTTCATATCGATGAAATGTTTTAGTGCCGTCACGCGCTCACTTTCGGCATCCTGTCAACCTGACGATATTTCATTTCAGTCGCGCACCCGCGTAGGTATATCCTGTTTTCCAGAAGATAATTACCACATTTTCTCGGTCGCCATTTGAGGCCGTGCACGAGCAAAAAATATATATATTTTAAATGTTTCATATTGCCTGCGCGCGTGGTTGATTCCCGTCTCTGCGCAGTGCTTTGCTGCCTTTGGTGACGTATGGATGGATAGATGGATTGATGTGGCTGTACCCTTTAGATCGGGCGGCTGCTAACGCCACCTAGCCGTAATACTTGCAAACGTGTGCTAGCGCCATCTGGAGGTTTACGCCCAAGGCGTTAGGCGCTAGCCGGCGCGTTCATCACACTTTTCTATTCTAGACACTGCAGCATCAGTATCTATAGTTCATTAGCAAATGTGCCACACTGTTAGTGTTTAAATGATATGCGGACATACTGTTTTATTTCATACGCGGCTGCTAACGTAGAGTTTGGTTTAAAGTTCATGCAGGATATTCGCAAAAAAACATGTCATTACACATTGCGTTCACAAGGCAATATTTAAGCTAATCCTGATGAGGAACGTGCGCATTAGCGATATCGACCCAGAAATGACGCACCTACACAAAATAAAAAAGTGAATTCGGCAGCCTATGTTAAAGGTTTCTGTTATAAGGTTTAAGCATTCTAGGAGTTCAATACACTGGCAATAAATGTGTATCGTGTCTGAGTCAGTTGCAACCTTCTTAACATGCCTGTTAAGTGTGTATGACCTAAGCTTTAATTGACGCTTTCAAACACCTATCAAATAAATTATCTATTAGTGCATTGATAAAGTCACGATATGTTTACAATCTGCACAGTCAAGAACTTTATACAGATAAATGAAACGCAACGTCAATTTTTGCAACATATCAGCACAACATCAGTATTGAATTTCAGCATAGATTGATTGATATGTAGGGTTTAACGTCCCAAAACCACCATGTGATTATGAGAGACGCCGCAGTGGAGGGCTTAGGAAATTTCGACCACCTGGGTTGCTTTAACGTGCACCAAATCTGAGCACACGGGCCCACAACATTTCCGCCTCCATCGGAAATACAGCCGCCGCAGCCGGGATTCGATCCCGCGACCTGCGGGTCGGCAGCCGAGTACCTTAGCCACTAGACTATCGCGGCGGGTCTGTGTGAACGAAATTCGAAAGGGTATTTTCAATTTTTAGATAAATATTAATATTTGAAATTTTGTCTAAACGGCGATATCATTTCCGACACCGTTCACCCTAGTCCGAAAAGATAGTTCGATGAAGTCACTCTCAGAATGCTTTTCTCACACGACAGCCTTCGGATTCAGCCTTTGACTGCCCTCTTGATCCTCCTTTTTCATTCAGGAAACCGTGCTGGATCCGTTAGTGCGGGGAACAAGACACCTTTTCCTTGTTCGACCGATAACTTCTTTCACACAGCGGCACAATACACGTCCTTTCTTTGCATTGCCGCTTAGCTTTTTACATCTTAGAGTGTTGCAGTGTACATATGGCACCGTCGAACTTCACAGTAAATCAGATGGCAGCTGTCACACACTGATTTCAAACGTGGCGAGGCACCGGCAGCAACAGGACGAGAGGAATTTCGCGCGTTCGTGCACTCTCTCGACACGCAGCGCCGCTTGTGGCATCTGAATGCAGTTATCACATGCGCGGCCACCCTCTTTCGTATGGAATGCGCGCGCTCGGCAGTATGTTTCAAGACACGTTACTGGTAAGTGTTCTGTGGGTACGTCATCTCGCAATTGGTCGGCGCATTTCTTGGTGGCTGCGAGGAGTCGCAGCCGTCAAAAAATGCGCAGACCATTTGCTAAATGACGCACCTATCATCGTTTTTCACTTCTTTTTTTAAGTCTTGCAATAGCCTCGTTAGGAGGACAAGGAATAGACAAGTTCGACATCAATTTTTTGCAAAGAAGAAATCTTAATAATAAGTGCAATTTTCTGTATCCACTCTGCATCATGTTCCGCTAAGGACCTTTAATGCGTTACAACAGAAAACAGTAGAATATGTTTCAAAAATGTTGTCTTTTTGCATTTGTTTGGCACAAAAGCTACATCCATGTGGATTAGATGTGCTTTACATGTATTCACACCGTGGGTGCTTGGGTGTGTAGCCTAGTGGTAAAGACACTCGCTTTCGGGGCATGAGGTTGCCGGGTCAAACCCTGCGTCTGAGAGAAAAAAAAAAGTTTATTTCATTTGCGCTGAAGACATTATCGGGTCTGACCAACCACTCATGGCGCTGAAAGCAGCCCCAGTAGCTGGGCCGCAGGGCCCTACGGGAGTGTCCGCTCTTCATGTATGTTTCTCTATGCGATGTCAGTGCACGTTAAAGAACACCAGATAGTCAAAATTTTGAAGCCCTCCATTACGGCGTCTCTCATGGTAGAATACTCAGTAGTAGAATACTACACACTAAACGAATGAAATAACCTCAAAAACTGGGTAAACCATTTTTCCTCTAGCGCACTACCTTTCCTGGGATTTATTTTACCACCTACTATCGAGGTAAAAATTTACTCTCGTGCTGAGTTTTTGAACGTAGGGAGAGTAGTAATTATTTACCCCAATGAGGTTTTCAGCGAGTATAGAGAGTAAATTTTTACTGCCTTCACAAGGCTTTTGAGGTGATTTATGGGAGTTATTTACTGTGGTAAAAAAATAAAAATTAACGGGTGCATTCGCCCAGAGTCGACAAATTTATTAAATAGCAGAATTGAATGAATTTATTAAACGGCAGAATTGGCGACACATAGGTACACATACAGACACACGCACACACAACAAAGGCTGAATACACCACTCGAACAGACTGCATGCGTTCTCAACTACACTTTGGCAATCCGGTATATATAGGCAAGACTTTTTGACCGGCCCTGTAGTGCCAGTAGGAGAGCTCTTTTTTTGCATTGATTAACAACAACGGTTGAAGGTGCAAGCGTAAACTTTAGGTGGGCTGCAGGGCACTAAATGTCACACCGACCTTTTATGATAAATCTACACGATCTCACCTTTTTGATTATCCAATAATTGCTTGGCACACCGGGCTCTTTGCCCCACGCGTGTTAGCACTGCTGATGCACAAGTCCACAAAATATACCTAAGTACGCACAAAGCATGGTAGCTGAATGATTTTCATTGAGCGACGGTGCACAAACACAGTAGCACCACGTATTCATCACAACAGGCGTAGAGGAGCGGTGCACGCCTGCACACAAGCTTCTTACCGACGGCGTACTAGGCCTTTTCAAGGAGCACGGCTATCCGATGAAACACAGCTGGCAATCACAGAACACATATCCTGTGCGAAATTCGTCGTTATTTCAGACACAAATGAACACGTGACCGCTATCTTACGGGGACGGGGCGGTGTATGCGTATACTTCCAACGAAAGACCACCGTCCGGGTTTTCTTCGTGCTCACCGGCAGCCGCTTGTTGGTTCCGTCTGCCTCGTATCGGCTTCGCGCTACATGTTTGAGAACAGTTGGAGCATGAGTTGGGCAATTCGGGCTGCACTTTACTCATGCAGACATCGCCTACTGTGGAAAAAAATATATGCGATGCTTCTTTCACCTGCCCCGGCGACACACTCCCACTGGTCACTGGCGGCCGCGGCTTGGTGCCGACGACAGAGTGAAGCATTTTGCTTATTGTTTCTCCAGTAGGCAAGCACGGACGATGACACCAGATTGATTTTGTTACCACTGGCAGATCTTCGCGATTCGGCTCGGAAGCGAGATATCCGCGACGTGCAGGTTCGGAGGCGCTCGGAAGCGCACGGTCGCTCGATGATGTAGGAAACACGTGAGATCCATCAGCCCAACCAGACACACAGATACCGAGCTTCTTGCACCGTCTGCCTCCAAGGCCACCGCCGAGCAAAAGCCAACAATTTGCGAAAATATGCAAGACAACTTTCCACAGCAGGTTTTCTTTCTTTTTTTTCTTCTTTTGAAATCCCCCCCCCCCCGTATTTTTTTCTTTTTCGTTCACAGAATGCTGTCCTCACTCGTTGTGCTTATGCTGCCCCCAGTTCCAGTGAAAGTGCGTTGACTCGAGGTCAGTCTTACACTGTAAGCAAAAACTATCCGAGTTTGGGGTTTTTGCGGCTCATGACCTCTGAAAACTCTCTCGCGTTTAAAATTACTACCTCGTGTAGGAGTAAGAGATGGTACATGACATAGTTTTACCACCACCTCTCAGGCAAGTAGTAAAAGGATGTCAAAATCCAGTTTTACCACGTAGGGAGTTTTCGATCACGTGTTTTTTAACCTGCGTTTCAGAGTTTATTACTACGTGACTGCAAGGTGCAGCTGCTTCGGTGGCTTTTGCCCCATAACCCCCATTGTGACGCTCTCAGTGAATCCTGAAGGTACGCGAGGACCACAGATCTTTTTTTTTTTTTTGCATCGCCGTGCCCTATAGGCTGCCACGCAGAGGACCCGGTTTCGAATCCCACTGTGCCTTTGGTGCTCTTTGTTTGCTTATAATTTTTCTATTTTTGATAGTGGTTACGGACACCATCGGAGGCGGCGGCGGACAACTACGGCGCACGCTACCGCTGTTGGGATCTCATAACAGACTGCGTTCATGTGCCAATGTATTGATGCATTCTCAGCCGTGCTTAGAGGAAAAGAGTCGTACGCGTGATTCGTTGTGAAATGAGCGGCTGCGGCTCTATGCCTCTGCTTAACAGCACATCAGCATTTTCGATGGCGGCTCATAGCAAGGAAGCACTGTCATCTCTTATAAGCGAGAGGCTGACGGTCCGCGCGCCTGGTTGTTTAGCTCGACGATTGGTCGATTGATTGACTGATATGTAGAGTTCAACATCCCAAAACCACTATATGATTATGAGAAACGCCGTAGTGGAGGGCTCCGAAAATTTCGACCACCTGGGGTTTTTTAACGTGCACCCAAATCTGAGCACACGAGCTTACAAAATTTCCGCCTCCATCAGAAATGCAGCCGCCGCAGCCGGGATTCGATCCCGCAACCTGCGAGTCAGCAGCCGAGTACCTTAGCCACTAGACACCACCGCGGCGACGTTGAATTTCAGCATAAAGCATGCGAGTAGTATTGCGATTTTTTTTGTTTGTTTTCAAAGGTACTCTGCCAAACACCGCACGGTGCATACCATTATATGGCTAGTGAAAGTAATCGCACATGTGAGTAATAAAGTAATATTCACAGAAATTTCATTAAATAGTATGAGTAGCAAATAGCTATCAACACGTTCTTATAATCAGCATTTTTGTATATGGATGTGCAAGATAAAATGCATTGAAACTACTATTTCATTAACTATGCTATAATGTGAACAATATAAGCTGCGTGCATGCCGTTTTTTATAGACGTGCAGTTATATAGGACTGCTTAATTATTACAGCGAGGTTTGGGAGCTTCCATTCATGTGAGCCGAACGGATTCTGCCCCCGTAAAAACCTGTCTGCTTTCGTATATACACTGATGATGTAATAATTACAACTTTTTGTTGGAAACCCTATAATACATGACTTGTATACAACTTGAGTTTACACGAATGCAACAGTGCAACAGTAACGCAAACAAAGCTGAATTAATAATTCGTCTTTTCTATTGTATTGACACGAACAATATCTATACATGATACCTTTGTTGGTGTAGATAATAACTAGGTCACATTAGTGTACGGTTTGCTAAATATGGTAATCCACATAAAAGTAAGTGACGGCGGTGCTTTATATACTTTGTTCATTTAATATAAGGCAGCACTTCCTAATATAAGGATCTACTTTATATGCTATATAAGGTGTAGCCGTGACTTATAAGGCTGGATTTGACTCCTTATATGGACCAACCGTGCCATATGTGGTTGTGTTTGACCCCATATATGAACCGATCCCGCCAGACATACATCCATACATGGTAAACAGAAGCCGCATATGTGGACATATATCCTTATATCTGGCTACATATAACATATCAGTGTCATACACGGCATTTCCGTAAGGGCTTCATTTCGAGAAAAGGCGCGTCGCGTATCTCGCTGATAACCGCAACAGTGGAGCTCACATACGAGCATATCAACAAGCTGTCTGAACGAAAACACTGACTCCCGCAAGCGGCGGTTTATTTGAGGAGCCACGCTTGGTGACGGATACCATGTCGCCTACATTTGACCGCGTATAACAGAGAAAAACTGAAGGCTGGCTATGACGCAGGTTTTTTCGCAGTGCATGGTCGTTAGCGTATAATGTTCAAAATCATTTCGCTTTTGGAAGCACTTGTTTTGACCATTTCAGAGTGAGCCACTGCATGCCATTGCATATAAGTG